>NW_027311962.1:0-172999 GCF_040954645.1 Diabrotica undecimpunctata | reverse complement strand
TTATTAGTACAATTCCTTACCAACAGGTAGATAAAATATACTAAAATACCCTGGTAAATACAAATTTTATTGGTTTTTCCACGAAGATAATGAAGCAACAAAAATTCTAGTTAGTAAAAACAACAATCTAAAATATATTATAGTACTAACTCAGTAAACTACTGCTACTACTCCTACTACTCAGCTCTTCTGGACTCAGCAAGTCAAATGAACATTATTAATCGTTGTTTTGCGCAACGAATAAATGTACGTTTCCAAAAACAAAATGCAAATATTTCCGGTTAAGGTAGTAATAATTGTACCTATAGCGGAGAAGTGGTAGACATTACTTTCAATTCTCAAATAGCTCCTCATCTTATATTTAGTATACCTTGTACAGTTATAGACAAAATAACCAATAACTTACCACAATTTTCTATCTCTCCTTCTAACTTTAAAATTCCGGCTCACATGAAAGTTGAGCTTGCCGATTCTTTCTTTTTTGAATTCAGCCAAATATATATTCTGATTGGCTGCGATTTATATCATTATTTACTTAAGTCTACCGTGATTATTACGGATGGTAATTTAGCGTCTTTTATAGACATTGATCTCGGATACGTCATAGCAGATCCTGCACCTCGGAAAAATGTTAATTCTTCTAATGCCAATACTTTGGCTTCTACCTTTTTAACGGTATATGATGATCAATCTGATCAACAGTTGGAACTCTTCCAGATTATGGAAAGTTTTTGGGAGCTGGAAGAAATCCCTGATTGTAACCCAAAATAAAGAATATGTGGAAAACTTATTTCAAGATACAACTCTTATCCTTTCTTCCAGGCGATATCAAGTAGATATGCCTTTCCTGTCAAATCAAAATAAAAAATTAGGCCGGTCGTTTGGTATGGCCACTTAAAGACTCTTTGCTCTTGAGCAAATTTTAAAAATGATACAAAGCTTTTTGCAGAGTATCAGAGTGTAATTTCAGAATATCTGACACTCGGACACGCTAAGACCATTCCTTTATCTTTTTATCATAGTTTATCAAACGAGTTCAAATATTTCATACCTCATATGTCGATAATACGAGAAGAAAGTGTGCCCAAAAAACTCGGGGTCGTGTTCGATTTTTCAGCTAAAACTGACTCTGGTGTGTCCCTTAACGACTTAACTTCAGAGGGTTATCAACTTCAGGACAATCTTTTTGACATTTTTGTCGATTTAGATGCTACAAATATGTTATTTGTGCTAACATCAAAATGATATATCGATTTATAGACATCAACCCAAAACATAGACATTTACAAAACATACTGTGGAGAGACGAACATACTCCCGATGAACATTTTAAGTGTATTCAATTATCCTCTTCAAGTTTCGGGAAAAATTGTGCCCTATTTCCAACCACTCGTGTCTTAAAAGAGATTGCTTTAAATAATCCTGAGTTTCCCAAAGCACAGCATTCTATCCTCCATCAAACTTATATGGATGACATTCTGACAGGAACTAATAATAAAAATGACTAAATAAATAAATAATAAATAAATAAATAAAAAAGACAATTATTTAAAGAAAATAATGATAGCTTATACAAGCGGCAAAGTATTTAAAACAATAGTAATGAACATAAAATTGTAGAACTGGTTTATACATACGAAACCAATACAAGAAATAATATAGTATCATAAGGCACCAAAATATTTTATCTGAGTAATGTCAGTAATGTTACGTATACGATACGTTATGGACCGTTAATGGATTACATTTTAAGTAGGCGTTATTTTCATGTATTTGTCGTTAATTTTAATATAAAAATTTGTTGTCATAATATTATACATGTTTAAAAAAGAACTCAGATTCGGAGATCGAAACGTCAAATAAAATATGTATGTAAAATTAACTATGAATACTTCTAGCATACTTTCAGGGTTCTACACCAAAAATATTTAATTAGTTAAAATTAAAATTACTCACGTAGGTATTTATTTTTAATGCAGCTCTTATCAATATCGGCAGCTCTTATCTATACGGTAGCTCTATAACATGTTATATTTACAATTCTTTCTGGAACGAGCTGTAATTTTTCTTAAATAACCATATTGTGTGGTTCAGGCGCATTGTCGGTTCGGCATGATTTGTCACATGCTCTTTAACGTATTCGTCAATACTAATATCGTTTGAAAAAATTTTTCCAGATACTTCCGTTTTGTTACTTAATCTCTTATTTGACTTTCAATCTACTTTTAATTTTACTTTAAATGGTCAAGTAGTGTATTTGTACAGTCTAGTTATAAGCTAAATTAGGTGTTGTGATATGCCTACTTCTTTTATCCGCCATAATTGTATCGGTCTGTTCATGTGTATCCAGTGTACAGTGGGATATTGGATTCCCTAGAATTAAAAATCGACATTATTGAAATTAAACAGTAAAAATTATAATAATATTGATTTATAAATTATTGTGATTTAAATTTTACTACTTCATGAAACAAATATTGCACGTCATAAACTGTAGCAATCGTAAAGTTACTAAGATCTCCTTGTTGTACAGAGTTTTCTATAATTTTATGTGGTAACAAATATTAGAGTACTATCACTTTCTTAAACTGTTACACGAAAACTCTACTCGATATACGAACATTTATACAATAAATGTTCCAGTGACATGCATTAAAAGAAAATACTAATGTATAAAAATGGAAACTTTTCAAGTTTATAATAGACGCTTACTTAAGTTTAAAAATAATTAAAGCAAGTAATATAAATTTTGACCTTGCTTATTAAACATAAAAGTAAAATAAAGTTATATGTCGATTAACATATTATATTATAAAATTTTTAACTACATTAGCCAAGTATCTATGAAATTCGTCGATAACTAAATTGATAACTAATAAAATTATTGGCAACATTGCAGGAGTTTAGTTGTGTACGCGAAAAGGTGCATAGGGACCCCAAAAATTTTTGCGTTGGTCGGAGTCTACATAAAACGCTACTTAGATAATAATATATACGGTGTATATTATCCTGGAGTTCGTATAATACTGTTTTATCAGTATGAAGCCCACATTAACCGCTAGATTTAAATATAGAAAATAAATAAATAGATAGGAAATAAATTTGGAATACTCCAATATAGTTATATATATTGGAGTTTTCCAAAACCATATTTTTAAAAAATATTTATTTAACACAAAATAGTAACAATACGTTGTACTATGATAAAAGCAGAATCTAGACTAACTTATAATATGATTTTTACACAGAATGAAATATAATAGCAATATAACGTTCCGAAGAAATAGAAACAAATCCAGTTTTGGGTCAAAATCCACACCGGTTTTCGAACCGGTGACAGGGCCGGACTTAAAATTAATCAACCATGACTTCGAATAAAACTATGAATACTACTCATACTTCATCTCACGTCTCATATTCCAGTATTGTCAACGCATTTAAAGATCCAACTGAAGAACAAGCTATAGTACTTTCCAGTATTGAAGGAACCAAAGTTCATGACTACATCATCGCCGTTGATTCACTAGTTGGTCCACGTAACGTATCCTGAATGCTCTAACCAAGCAAACCCCACTACTTCTAATGTACACTCAGAAACTTCTCAAAATATATTACCTACAGTAAATACATGTAATAACCAAACAGAACTACAAAGTTCTGACAAAGCTAATTCATCCACTGCTAGTGCACACCCTGAAACTTTTTAAAACACATTAATTACAATAAAATCCTCTAATAACCAAACAGAACAAATTATGAAAACTGGCAATAACCTGACAGGACCCATAAGTAATAGAAGTGAAACATCTTTTTTAAAAGCTTCAACATCATCAACCTCAAAAAATATCAGAAATCCTACTCCAGTAGAATTAACAGCAAATCCAATTACTACAAACGTCCCTAATCAACTAAAAAGGTTCATCTCATTTTCTCCAGACATTAACGAAAATACCCCACAGAACGATTCACAGATATTAACTTCTCCTGTAATAAGCAAACCAAAAAAAAAGTCAAAAAAGTCAACCAGAAATTCCCGCGAAGAACTTTTACTTTCACTAGAGTCAATTAAAGACAAAATAAAAAACAGATCACCACCGTTTATCCTAAACTATAATGAAATATGTGACTTTCTAGAAAACATAATATATGCCAAACACCCTGAAATAATTTCAAAAGATTACTCGAATGAAACTGCCGAGCTAATTGAGATCCTTAATTTTGTTCACGCTTATACCCACAATTCAAAATTAAAAAATAATATAACTAGATTAAAAAAAAAAACTAAACCCCAATAATATCTCTTCCACAGAAGAGACAGATGAACAATTATCTCAGGCAGAATTCTAACATGTCCAATTCCTTTATTTTACAGTGGAATCTTAATGGGTTTTATACCCACTTAGAACAGTTAAAACTATTAATAAATGAATTATGCCTAAAGATCTTATGTCTTTAAGAAACTCATTTTAAACAAGTTAATATAAATCTTAAAAATTATCAATGTTTTCCAAAAAACAGAGTAGCTCAACAGGCCAGTGGCGGAGTAGCTATCATCGTAAGTACAGACCTAGAAGCTAAGCCAATTATATACATTAAGTACTAATCTCGAAGCTGTAGCAGTGAGTATAACATACCAAAAACATATTAATATATGCAACATTTATTAACCACATCCTAGCAAGCTAGACCTACAAGAACTAAATAACCTTGTTGATCAAATTCCACACCCAGAAATAATTTTAGGGGATATAAACTGCCATCATTCTACATGGGGAAGCTCTAAAACAGACAAATACGGTAATCTAATGAAACATCTCATTGACTCTTCTGAGCTACTATTACTTAATACAGGAGAACCTACCAGATTTAACGGCTCTTTTTCCGCCATAGATTTATCATTATGTAGTCAATCCTTATCAACGTTTCTTACGTGGAATATTATAAAATCGTTATATGACAGTGACCACTTTCCTATCTGCATATCATTAAATCAAATTCAATCTCCTAATTTTCCAATCTATCAATCCTGGAAATTAAAGACTTCAAACTGGTCGTCTTATCAAGATGACATTGAAAAGAAAATTGAAAACTATCATCCAAGTGATGATATAAACTATAACTAATATTATCTCCTTAAACAATATAGTTATAGAAGTAGCTTTAAATAATATAGGTAAAACAAAGCTCTGCAAAAGACCTCCAGTACCTTGGTGGAACAATGAAGTAGCATATGCTCGATCTTCTAGCAATCATGCTTTTAATGTACTTAAAAAACATAATACTAATGAAAATTTACTAAATTTCAAAAAACTCAGAGTAACAGCAAGATATCTCATAAAGAAAAGAAAAAGAGATACCTGGAGAGATTACGTATTATCTATCAATTCGTCTACACCCTCCGAGGTTATCTGGACTAAAATTCGTAAAGGCTCCAATTCTTATAGACATATAAATACCTTAACACACAATAATAAATTAATCACTTGCAAAAATACAATCGCAGAAGCTTTAGCTAATGTCTATCAACAAAATTCTAGCGACAAAAATATTTCTGACCAATCCCTACATCCTGACATACAAGAAAAACATAGAAGCTTCTACAATCTCCATTAATAACTCTGACAGCCCCTTAAATGCTCCTATAACTCTTCAAGAATTAGAAGTTTCTCTCTCAAATATAAAAAACACATCTGCAGGACCAGATGAAATTCTAACAGTCTTCATTAAAAAGTTACCATTCGGAGCCAAATTAATTCTGTTAGATTTATTTAATACATGCTTCTTAAAGCATGAATTCCCAGATCTTTGGTCTCAAGCAATTATCATTCCCATTATTAAGCCTAACAAACCAAAAGACAACCCTACCTCTTACCGACCCATCTCTCTTACATGTTGCATGTGCAAAATCCTAGAAAAAATTTTAAACTTCTGGCTTATATGGTACTTAGAAAATAATAACTTTCTTACTCCCTTTCAAAGTGGTTTTCGAAGAGGCAGGTCCAGATAAGATAATCACGTTGCAGACTTCAATTAATGAAGATTTTGCAAATAACCAAAAACTAATAGCAATATTTTTCGATATAACCCAAGCCTACGATAGAGCATGGAGACACTGTATTTTACAAACATTGAAAGATACTGACATTCAAGGTAACATACTTGCATTTATAATTTTTTTTTTAAATCGCTCAATTCAAGTTAGAATAAATGGTGTTACAAGCTCATCTAAGATGGATCATAGCTCACTAGATAATGGAATTCCTCAAGGTTCGACTGTTAGTCCAACTTTATTCTTAATCGCTTTTAATAGTATTATGGATGTCATTAAAGCACCCATTAAAGCTAGTCTTTACGCAGATGACATTGTTATTTATACTAAATCAAATAATCTAATGACAGCAACTAAAATTATACAGAGTTTCTTAAATCGGCTTTGTAATTGGACGATAAAAACGGGATTTGTTTTTTCTACTGAAAAAACATGATACATTATTTTTAATAAAAATAAAACCCACCTCACAACTAGTTTAACATTAAATAATTTACCTTTAGAACAGTCAAAAGTAATAAACTTTCTAGGTCTAACTTTTGAGAGAACTTTAAATTGGAATTTGCACATAAATAAATTACAGCTTTTCTGTCAAAAGAGATTAAATATACTCAAAATATTATCCAACAAAATTTGTGATGCTGATCATAAAATATTAATTAGGCTTTACAAACCGCTCATTAGAACTAAAACCGGCTATGGTTGCATATGTTACGATGCTGCATGTAAAACCACTCTAAAAAAACTAAACAGTATTCAATCTACAGCTTTGAGATTAGCTCTGGGAGCTTTTAAAACTAGTCCGGTTAGTAATATGCAAGTTGTAACTGGAGAACCTCCATGACATATAAGATGACAGCAACTATCCTTGAACTACATGCAAAGATATCATCCCAGAAACAGAATCCTGTATTTGTCCACATCTGCAACCCTGGCCTTCTTCCTAACAATAATGCTAAAAACTCTACACCCCTCATAGAAAGTATAAAGCTCACAACTTTTGATTTGAATCATCTCAATGTATCGCTACCAACACGCTGGATGGACGACATTGGACGAATATCCAAGAAACGGCAACAAGAAGCACAGAACCGTGAAGAGTGGCGAAATATGGGAGAGACCTATGTCCAGCAGTGGACAGAAGAGGTTGCATGATGATGATGAATGTATCGCTACATATAAATGCAATATATCGCCCATGGACAAGCCACCCAGTAACTATTGACGTAACACTTACCAAGTATCCCAAATCAACTACAAATTCCACACTAATAAAATCTCTATTCATGGAGATTCTAGACCACTACCCTAAGTATTTGCAAATCTTTACCGATGTCTCTAAAACTCCCAATGGTTACGCTGCTGCCTACTACTGTATCTAAAGAAAATATTCTTATAGCATATCGATACCAACCAACTGCAGTATACTAACAGGTGAAGCTACAGCTATTTTGGAAGCCCTCATCTTCTTCGAAAAGAGTAGACCGATGAAGTGCATTATCGTAACAGACTCATTAAATTCATTACTGGAACTGAAACAAATATATACCAACAACCCTATTATACAGAGTATAAAAAACGAACTAGAAAAATTTCGATCGTTAGGAAAGGAAGCGGCTTTTATTTGGGTACCTTCACATACAAGTATTTACGGAAATGAAAAAGCAGATCAACTGGCTAACAAAAGTCGAATGAACTCAAACCATCCTGAAAAATGGAAGACATATCCGTATACCGATCTAAAAAACCTGGTTAAAATCCACTACATTAATACTTGGCAAAATTATTGGAAAAAATTAGGTACTAAATTAAATGTAATCTGCCCAAAAATAAACGATGTTCTGGAGACTCCTTTAAACAGAAGAAACCAAGTCATTATTAATCGTCTAAGAGTTGGCCATACTTCCTTAACACACAAATACCTACCTAATATCAAAAGAACCACTACCAATCTGCTCCAGCTGCTCTAGCCGACTGACTGTCAATCATATCCTGCTTGATTGTCCTCAATTCATGGAAATAAGAAGATCCCTCAGATTCACAGATGATGATCTCAAGACAGTTCTCATCAAAAAAATTTCAACGGTGTTAAGATATTTAAAAGATATCAAGTTATTCAATTTTATTTAATGTAATATTTCATGTATTCGGTATATCCACTAATAACCCTGCAAGGTTTTTTTTTTCAAAAAGCCGCATCAACCGTAAAAGTTTATTACAATATGGTAGTGTACAGATTATAAGGTTAGGTAAAATAAAAATTTATCAACTAAAAGAAAAATTACATTTTATGAAATAGGTTAATGTCCTTAAGATATTTGATCGTATTGGTTAAGTTACAGTTTAATATATTTTTAAGTTGACCTGATTCTTCGGAAATGTTGTTGGTGCTTCGTTCATATGAGTAAAGTAGACAGTCTGTAAGTATGTGTTGGACTGTTTTTTGGCATCTACAGTATGAGCATTCTGGTGATAGCTGCTTCGTTAATAAGTGTTGATGGGTTAATGTTATATGACCAATTCGTAGTCGATTTATAACCACCTGTTTTCTTTTTTTTTTTTCTGGAAGTTGGAGCCGGACACCGGTAGAGGGTTTAATTACTTTAAAATTTGAGTTATTTGAATCCCAGCATCGCTGCCAAACTTCTGTACAGTATTGTTTGATATTACGGTAGATATCTGTTACTGGAATTTGTTTGATAATATCGATGCGCTCATTTGAGGTTGTTTTAACCGCTAAGGCGTCAACCTTTTCATTACCTGAAATACCTATATGTGATGGTATCCAGAGGAAGTGAATGTTTATATTTTTGTTTTGTAAGTAATAAAGCATAGATTTTATGTTTTGGATGATTTTATGTGTTGGATAGACTTGTTTGATGATTTGGAGTACAGATAATGAATCTGAGATAAACAGAAGATTAGTATCTGTATATTTTTGACAAAACTCAAGTGCTTTTAAAATTGCAATAGCTTCACCAGTAAATAAACTGCAAAAAGTAAGTATTCGTATAGCATATTCGATATCATATGTTAAAAAGGCTGCTGCACAGCCGTTTTTGGTTTTTGATGCGTCGGTGAAAATCTTAACATAATTGTCATATTTTGATAGAATTTTTTTATATAATGTACGAACGAGGGTAAGATTTGTGGTATTCTTTGGGTAAGCTACTATAGATGTATTAATAGTAGGAGTATTAATTGTCCAGGGGGGTTCAGTTGGGTATGTAGATAGCGAGTATGTCAACAAATTGGTATTATATCCACAATTCATTACAAGTTCTTTAAAGGTTAAATATCTTGATTGTCTGTTACTTTTGTGGGTGGTGTTATTTGTATGTAGGTGTAGGTAGTTAGGGTTGTTAATATTGCTATATAGTTTAGCAGCATATCTTAGTGTGGTATATTGTCTTCTTATAAACAAAGGTGGTTTATTTAGTGCAGCTTGAAGACTTGCTACCGGACTAGTACGGAAGGCATCCAGCACAAGTCTCAAAGATGCACTTTGGATAACGTCCAAGACTTTAAGAATTTTTTTACTAGCAGTAGAATAGCACGTTGCACCGTAATCTAATTTACTACGGATGAGTGATTTATATAAATATAGCAGAGTAGTTGTATCAGCACCCCAATTTCTGTTAGAAAGTATTTTAAGGAGGTTTATTTTTGGCTGACAGGATAAGGCTAATTTTTTTATATGGTCTGTCCATTTCAAATGACTGTCGAATCTCAATCCTAGAAAGTCTGCTGAATCTACTTGTTTTATGTTAATATCATTTAGAATTAGGGTAGGTTTGCTATTGGTTTTATTTTTACTAAAGATAATAAAATAGGTCTTTTCACTTGAAAAGGTAAAACTACTTTTGTGGGACCCTATTTTCAGTTTGTGAAGAAATGCCTGAAGGATTTCTGTCGCGAGAGAGATATTACAACTTCTAGTGTAAACTATTAGATCGTCAGCATACAAATTTGCTTTTAATGGTAACTCTATTTCTTGTGCAATATTATTAATAGCTAATAAGAAAAGTGTAGGGCTTAAAGTGGAACCTTGTGGAATTCCATTTTATAAGTGCTTAGTCTTTGAATTGATGCCATTAACACGAACTTGAAATGTTCTGTTACTCATAAAATTTTTAACAAAGGCTAGAAAGTTTCCTTGTATGCCGCAGCTAACCATTATTTTCAGAATGCGATGTCGCCATGCAGTATTAAAGGCTTTTTTTATATCGAAAAATAAGAAAATTACTTGTTGATTGTTTCTAAAAGATTCACATATATCATTTACGAAAGATATTAGATTTTCATTTGTCGATCTTTTCTTTCTAAATCAATTTTGGATGGAGGTCAGTAGCTGGTTTTTCTCTAGAAACCAAACTAATCTATTAGTTAAGATTTTTTCAAGTAATTTACAAATATTATTTATAAGAGAAAGTGGTCGATAAGAAGAGGGGTCAGTTTTTGTTTTATATGGTTTTAAAATGGGGATGATTATAGGTTGACACCAGATTATAGAAAAGGTTTTTTTAATGAAAATCTGATTAAATATATGTAGAAGGATTAGTTTACCTGAGAGTGGGAGGTTTTTTATAAAAATAATTGGAATATCGTCAGGGCCTGGAAAAGTATTTTTTGATTTTTGCAAAGCCTCTTCAAACTCTTGGTATGTGATAGGCAATTTAATTGATCATTATTGTCTATTATTCGGATATTTTTTTTTCATTCTCACATTTAAAATTTAAAAATTTAGGGTTAAAATTTGTATTGCTAGAATTTGTTTTATATGCATTTGCCAGTGTATTACAGATTTCTTGTTTAGATGTTATTAAATTATTACCATTAAACCAGGTACTAATTTGAGTTGGATTGTTCTCCTTTTAGTGTGCGTACCTTGTTCCATATAACTGGCATCGGAGTTGATGAATTAATCGATGAAACATATCGCATCCAGGTTTCTTTTTTATTTTTTTTTAATCAGATATTTAGTTTTACCTCTCAAACTTTTAAAATTAAGAAGATTCTCAGAAGTTTTATGTTTTTTTAGAATATTAAATGCATTCTTGCTAGCTTTTATAGCAGCAGCTATCTCTTGGTTCCACCATGGAACCGGTTTTCTTTTACATAATTTGGTTTTTCCTATGGATATATTAGCAGCTTTTATAATGATATCATTAAAATATTGTATGTTAGTATCTATATTTTCTTCTGGAGTATAGTCCAACATGTAATTTCTTACAATATGTTGATATAGTTTCCAATCGGCGGAATCTACTTTCCATTTTTGATAGATAGGGGTGTTTGGTGTGTCGGTTATAGTGGTTTCCATTATTATAGGATAATAATCACTATTATAAAGATAATCTAGACTATTCCAAATGAAGGAGGTTGATAATAAGGGCTCACATAGAGGTATATCTATGGCGGAGGAAGTACCATTCTGAGAGCTGAAATATGTAGGCTTACCAGTATTCATGAGTATTAAATTTTGGGCATCTATAATATCCATGAGCAATCAACCATTTTTATCTGTTTTGTTGCTACCCCACGCGATATTGTGACAATTCATATCACCTACTATTAATTTGGGATTAGGAATTTGGTTAATTAGATACTGGAGAACTTTTAGTGTGGTTTCATTAGGATGAGGTAGATAAATATTGCAAATATTGATGTTTTTGGAGTTGATATTGCATGACACTGATATAGTTACAGCTTATAGATTAGTATGTAGCTTAATTTCTTTGGTCTGAATGTGATTTTTTACAAAAATACCAACACCTCCACTAGCATATGTTGCGTCTCGATTTTTAAGGAAATGGGAATAATTTTTTATATTCAAGTTATTAGTTTTAAGGTGGGTTTCCTGTAAACATATTATAAGAGGAGAAAGATCGTTTATAAGTAGATTAAGGGATTCTAAATTATTAAAATAACCATTAAGATTCCACTGTAACATGAATGTATTATCCATTTTATTTTACAACGTGGGAAAGGGAGTTATCGCTTTCAATATCCGAGGATGAATCGGTAACTGAGGATTGTATCTTTTTTCGAAGTCTTGTTAGTTTATTTTTTATTTTGCGATCAGGAATATGGTCGTGGGCGAATAGAAGTATCTCTTTAAAAGAAACCATATCGGTTGTGTAATTTTCTACTATGGGGGTAGGATATCTTGAGTTTAATGCGTTACATATCGCGTCGCAAAGAACTGTAAATTTAAGAGGAAATGTCGGGTATTTAGATTCGATTTTACCTTTAATAGATTCAAGTGATTCGAGGATATCAGGTGGTGATGATTTTGGCCGCTTAACCGTATTTTTGGGTTTGGTAAAAATTGTTGGATCGGGTGGCTGGCGTTTCATGTATCTCAGGAGAGTCAATCGATATTTTTCTCTTTGTTTTTTGATGGGAGGCATCAGTGTTCAAAATAATAGGATTGCTATTTTTAGTCGTTTTGTTGTAAATATCTTCTGCTGTTATTTGAAAGTTAGTGGTATTATTAATAGAATTTCCTGCTTGTGTTGTAAGATTTTGAGGTTTAGACGGGAGTGATATTGTAGATTGAGATTCAATGGATGTTTTAGTTGATGTCAATTGTGATAGAACAGGGCAGTCTGTTTTGCGATGACCTTTTGACATACATTTAGGGTAATTTAAGTCAGTGGATAGGTAAATTCGATAGTTGGTGTTGTCGTAAGATATTATAATGAAATCTGGGATAGTGATATTTTCAATGAGAGTGATAAAAATTTGTCTTCAAAAGCTTAAAACGTGGTTATAGGTAATGTCCGGCATTCCAACTCGCAGAAAAGTCATCTGAGATACAGTATTAAGTTCTAATTTTTTCAGCTCAACTTCAAGTACTGAGTTTGGTATTGGAGAGGTAAATACAAATTCTGTTATTCGAGATGCGGGATGCAAATAACATATTTTTTGGTTTTACTATATTTCCTATTGCTATCACATATTCGTTTATTTTTATTCCATTGAGAGCAGATAGGACAATGGCTTGGTTTTTGGTTGGATATTTAAATGAAGTAACAGCGTTGGAATATGAACATGGTTGATTGTTGTTAGGAGAAGAAACAGAACCAACAGAATCTTCATCCATTTTTAAAAATATTATTCATATTTTGGCACCTCTATTCTTCAGACGGTCCTGTTTCCATAAAAACAGAATCAGTAATGAGGTACCAAAAGTTGTGTAGTTGATAAATCCGGTGCCAGGAACTTGTTTTGATATAAGTATCTCTAATTATATTATAATAAATACTACTTACAGTTTTTCTCCGAGTAGTTCAAATTTATTTTTATAGTAACACTATACTTTATTGCAATTTTATCAACTCAACCCTGCGCAGTTGATGTGATTTTGTCTTTAAATAAAAAAAAAATAAAAGTATTCAAGTTTTAAACAGATTTCGGATAGTATTAAATATGTATTACAATTCTTAAATAGTGCAAAATATAAGCACAAAATATTATTTTTATCATGTAGAACCTGTTATAACTAGAATTAGTCCTCTAATGTTCTTATTGTGAACTGCTTTCTAAGGAAGCCTTACAAGCATTTCCATTATATACATAAGTATATTTTATGGCATCCTCAAAACACGCTCAAAATCGGATTGCTCCCTAACCATAAAATAACTGTCCTAGTCACACAAGAGAAAAATTTGAGGACTTCTTTTTCTGAAAGTTATAATAATAACAAAGATATTTCCAAATGCTGATATGATACTCAGATGATTGCCTAATAAAAGTAACTTTTAAAATTCTAACTAAAATTGATAAAAAAATATTTGAAGTTATTAAATAGATTTTTGGTCGGTTTTAAGGGGCTCTCTTCTAACTGGCGGAAATAATTTAAAAAACGACACTCACAATGTAACATTTGCTACTATAATTAGAGTTAGTTCTACAATCTGCTTGTTATGAACTACTTTCTAAGAAGACCATAAATGGAAATCGATCATACGCATGACTTCATATTCATGGCCTCCTTAAAAAAGAGCTCAACATAGGTAAGATTTCCAGCCATAAAATGTTTGTCCCAGTCGCATGAGGAAAATCTTAGGACTTCTTTCTGAAAACTATAACACAGAAAATATTTCCAAATGCTGAAATCTATTTTCGGTGGTTGGTTGGCCGAAAGATTTAGTTTTTAAAATCATAAATAACATTGATAAAAATAATTATTATTGAACATATTTCGGATAGTATTAAAATGTATTATTTTTTTTTATTTTAGTTTGATGGCCTTGGCCGAGCCAATTAGACAGACAAATTTAAAGACAAACAATTTTTACAATCAGAGGAATTTTTTTACAATTAGAGGAATAAATATACAATTATTCGTACAATCTAACGTACAATTTTTAATAAATTAATTTTTTTTTCCTGCGCTTCAACATCTCGGAGGTTTACATCTTCCTTTTCATTTTTTAATTCCTTAATATTTTTTTTGTATATATATTTTTTATAATTATTATTTTTATTCATGTATATATATATAGATATATATATATATATATATATATATATATATATATATATATATATATATATTTATATTTTTTTTTGCTATAATATAATACAATATTTACTTAAATGTAAGGGTCAGTTTTAAAGCTTCAATTTATATTTACAGTTTTTGATATGTTCGTAAATCGTTTTTAATATATTGATATCTCTAGAGAAAATCAAATTGTTCAGGTAGATGGGAAGTGGAATTTTTAATATAATAAGATTATCATATAATTTTCAATTATGTATATTCAAAATATGTAATACTTCTTTTCCATACCTGCAATTAGGTGACTCCGTGAGACCCAACTTGTACATATGAAGGGGGGTAAGAGCATGATTAGATCTTAATCTGTTTTTAACCCTTATGAAATGGCGATTTGATAGAGTGTGAAACCATCTGATTATGGGTATTTCAGGCTGCATTTGCTTGTAATTATTTCCAGTTCTCGTGTTTCGATAATATGTTTGCCATTTTTCTTTTTGATGCCGTTTACTAATTATATCAATGTCTGAAAAGGGGAGTAAGTTCAAGGGAGATTCTCCGCCTATCTTTAGGGCAGATTTGGCTAGGCTATCTGCTATTTCATTGCCCTTAATGCCCGCGTGTCCCTTTATCCATGATATAATAATGTTTTTTCCTAAATTTGTAATTTTATTGTAAATAGTCATAATTTCTAGTTCTATATGATTTAGTTGTTTGGACCTATGTACGTTTGTTAATCTGTCGATGACAATCTTACTGTCTGTAAGTATTATGCAGCTGTAGGGTTCGTTACTATGCATATGCCTTAATGTAAGAAGAATCGCTGTCATTTCAGAAGTGTATATCAATGATTCAGCTGGCAATTTCAATAATTTTTTAAATCCACTTTGAATAATATTTAATGCACATCCTACTTTGTTTTGTACTTTAGATCCGTCTCTATAGTAAAACTAATAATGTGGTCATTTATGCCGTATAAATGATTGAAAAGCGACTGGATCTAAATTACTGTCCATAAAAAAGGTATTAATATGTTTTGAGAAAAGCTCTTCTAATACATGGGAATACATAGGTGAAACTTGATATTCATACGTATAGAAAATATGTTGGTATTGAGGTATCCTCAAGTAACTATTTACCGGAAGAGAACAAATTGATAAAATATGAATATCCTGTAGATAGTTAGTATTTTTCCCTATGGATCTAGTAATGAATTTATAACTTAAAAACTCCCGTCGAAATTTCAGGGGTGGTTCTATTGCCTAAACTTCCATTATATTAACAGGTGTAGAAATCAAATATCCAAGACAAAGCCGAAGGCATTTATTTTTTTTTGTATTTCTAATTTATTTAAATCTGTGTTTGCAGCAGTTCCATACAAATGACAACTGTAATCGAAAATGGGACGAATCATAGTACGGTAAAATAAAAGTGCGACATTTGGACCAGTTAGTTCTACAAAAGGCTCTTAGAATATTCATTGCAGTTTCAGACTTTTTTATGACTTGATGGATTTGATCCATCCATAGAAGTTTTCTGTCTAAATAAGTACCGAGATATTGTATACAATTTTGAATAGGGAATTGAATTTGACCTACCACTAGATGACCTTGTGAAATTTGATGTTATCTAGAGAAAAGACAAATTTTCGTTTTAGATTCTGATATTTCTAAACCAATACTTTCATAGTGATTAAGAACAGCTTTAATTGAGAGATCAAAATTATTTTTACATATATCCAATGATTTGTGGGCTGTGTAAACTACTACATCATCAGCATATTGAATAATTGTTGTTGTGCTATTAATACAATTTTCTAAATCCATATTATATAAAATAAATTGTATTGGGCTTAATATTCTACCCTGTGGAATTCCTATATTTGTAAGACGTGGTGGAGAGATGGAATGGTTGATTCTTAAAAAAGATTATCTATTAATGTACAGTGTCCTTAGAAAGCTAGCTATGGTGATGGGGAACCCGATGTCTAATAGGTTTTTATGCATAATGTCCAAGTTAACGGTATCGAATGCAGAGGAGACATCAAGAAAAGCAGCCATAGTATACATATTATCAGTACAGTTTATTAGTATGTATGAGACTAAGGCAGTTATGGCATCTTGAGTTGATTTTGATTTTCGAAATCCATACTGAGATTTTGGGAACTAACCAATGTTCAATTCTATTTTTTATTAATCTTTCTAACGTCTTTAGGAAGCAAGAGGCTAAGAATATTGGCCTATATGATCTACTGCAATTTTCTAGTTTCCCAGGTTTTTTAATAGGTATTATTCCTTCCAGCTGTCTGGAATTTGTGACGTATCATTCCAAATGTCATTAAAAATATTTAATAATGATATTTTATAGTGGTGAAGAACATGGTATATCATGGAATATGAAATATCCTGGTCTTTACCTGGAGCACTACTATTTTGTTGACTAAGTACTCGCTCTAACTCCCACATTTTAAATGGTTCTTCTAAGCCAAACCTACCTCTTAACACTGTTTCGCTGTATTCTAGAAAATGTTTTGAAGGTACCCACTGTGGAGATATTTTCTTATGAAATTCATCTAGCCAGCTGGATTCTGGATCTATTTTTAAAAGCGTTTACTTTCTTCCATACTTCACTGATTTGTGTTTTTGAATTTAGGCTTTCGCAGTATTCTACCCAATTCTGTTTTTTCTTATGTTTGAAGAGTTTTTTTGCGACAGCGTCAAGTCTCTAAAATTCAACTAAATTATATCTTGTAGGATTTTGTTTATATTTTCCATATGCAATTTTTCGGTTATCAGCGGCGGTTTTGCAACTTTCACACCACCATTGGTTCGAAATTCGTCTCTTATGTATTCCGTCAGATGAAAACTTTGATATTGCTAAATTGGCTGCTTTATTAATGTTGGCTATTAGAGTTTGATTGATAGTTTCCAGGAGAATTTTGAGTTGGAAATGAAGTTATATGATCTGTTTCTATGTTAATGATAATCTAAAGATGATTGGATCTATGAGGGTCTTGTAGGACTCTCCAAGTAAAAAATTTTGAAATATCAAATTTTGAAATACAATGATCAATACATTCTAAAAGTTTTTTACCATAGCTGTCTTCAATTTTACAGCCCCATGCGATACTGTGGGAATTAAAATCCCCACCAATAATAAACGGTTTAGGTATGTCTTCAAAGAATTCCAACCATTGACTTTCAGATATCTTGGTCTTTGGTTCAATGTAAACTAACACGATATTGGTGAGATTTTTACCTCGGAAAATTTTAACTGAAATATATTTATGAGTGAAAGGATATCTATTTTTAAGATTTATTTCTTCGCATCTAAAGTTTTTTTTTTATTATTTAAAACACTTATACCACATCAACCACGCAGGGTTATTAGTGGAATGACAAACACAATAGTTTTAATACGATTATGTACATTAAATAGTATAATACAATTTTATATCTTTTAAATAACTTAATACATTTAAATTTTTATCTGTCAAGATGGATTTGAGGTCGTCTGGAATTCCATACAATCTTCTTTGATTTTGGAAACATGGGCAATCAAGCAGGAAGTGTTTCACTGTCAATGAAGTGGAACAGTTATTGCAAATTGGCGGTGGATCTTTAGTGATTAAAAATTTGTGTGTGACAGCAGTATGACCAATTCTTAAACGGTTTATAATTACTTGATCTCGTCTACTTGTGGGGCTATTCAAAGAGCTGTTCACCTTTGGGTACATTGGGTTTAATTTGGTTACTGAATTTTCCCAGTAATTTTGCCAAATGTTATTGCAATGATCTTTAATTAAATGTTTCGTGTCACAATAAGGATATTTTGTCATTTTTGTAGTATCTTCTAAGTTGATACGTCTTGTAGTTGCTGGTTGATTTGCTTTTTCATTTCCCCAGATTCCAGTATGCGATGGTACCCAAATGAAAGCTATGTCCTTTTCCATGGAATGAAGTGTTTCTAATTCATTTTTTATTGCTTGTATAATGGGATTTGTTGTATAAATTTGCTTTAATTTCAATAACGCATTAAGTGAATCTGTAATGATGACGCACTTCATATTGTTACTCGTTTTGAAAAAAGTTAAGGCTTTTAATATAGCTATGATTTCACCTATGAGTATACTACAATTTGTTGGTAAGTGTATGCTGTACGAGATTTCTTCATCAGAATAGTAACCAGCAGCATGTCCATCTTGGGTTTTAGAAGCGTCGGTAAAGATTTGTAAGCAGTTGGGGTAATTTGATATGATTTCTGCAAAAAGATGTTTAATTATCGAGAAGTTTATATATGATTTGGGATACCTTCTTAGTGTTAGGTTAATGGTAAGTAGGCGGGTTGTCCATGGAGGAGATATTGCATTTGTATATAGCAATAGACTAAGTTGATCCATGTTAAAATTTGTGACTTTTATTCTTTCTATTAAAGGAATACAGTTTGTTGTCTTTTTAAAAGAGAGGATGCCAGGGTGTAAAATTTGAGAGAAAAGAGGATGTTGTTTTTGAATTGAAATTTTGGCAATATATTTTAGTGATAATTGTTGTCGCCTTATGTTTAGAGGTGGCTCTTTGGCTAGAACTTGTAGACTACTAGTGGGACTAGTTCTAAATGCACCAAGTGCTAAACTCAAAGCTGTAGATTGAATACCGTTAAGCTTTTTTAAGGTAGTTTTGCTTGCAGAGTTATAACAAATGCAACCGTAATCCAGTTTACTCCTAATGAGTGATTTATATAAGTTTATTAATATTTTAGTATCTGCTTCACAAACTTTATTAGACATAATTTTGAGTATATTTAAGTTAGATTGACAGGAATGTTGTAGATTATTAATACGCAAGTTCCTATTTAAGGTTCTGGTAAAAGTTAAACCTAGAAAATTAACTTCTTCTGATTATTTTAATGCTAAATTATTTAAAGTTATGTAAGTTGAATATCGAGATGTTTTTATTAAAAATTATGTAATGTGTTTTTTCTGTAGAGAAGTTAAACCCAGTTTTTAACGCCCAATTTTCAATCCGAGTTAAAAAAATTTGTAAAATTTTAGTTGCCGATTTTATATTGTTTGATTTAGTATAAACGACGGTGTCGTCAGCATAAAGACTGGCTTTAATTGGACTTATGATGGACTTAGGATGGAACCTTAAGGGATTCCATTATCTAATGTTCTTGTTGAGCTTTTAAGGCCATTTATTCTAATTTCTATTGATCGATTCTCTAAAAAATTGTTTACAAATGCTAGTATGTTACCTTAAATCCCGTTATCGCTTAGATTTTTCAAAATGCAGTGTCTTCAAGTTTTGTCAAAAGCTTGGCTTATGTCAAAAAAAAAATAGCAATCAGTTTTTGGTTGTTTGAAAAAGCTTCATTACTTGAGGTTTGTAAAGTAACATGGTTATCTGACGCCGATCTACCTCTTCGAAAGGCACTTTGATAAGGGGAAAGGAGATTATTATTTTCCAGGTACCATACTAGACGAAGGTTTGAAATTTTTTCCAAGATTTTACACATACTACAGGTAAGCGAGATGGGGTAAGAAGTGGGCTTATCTTTAGGTTTGTTGGGCTCGATGATGGGAATTATTACAGCCTGGGACCAAAGATCAGGAAATTTATGTTTTAGAAAACAAGTATTAAATAAATTTAGTAAAACTAGTTTAGCTGTAAATGGCAAGTTTTTTATAAATATTGGTGGTATGTCATCTGGTCCAGCCGAGGCGTTTTTTAAATCAGAAATAGCAAATTCTAATTCTTGAAGAGTTATAGTGATGTTTAAAGGATCATTGGTATCGTTTATGGCGATAATAGAGGATTCTATAGTTTCCTTGTGCGTTAACATTTCCTGAGGTATATCATTATTGCTAGAATTTTGTTGATAAATATCAGCAAATGTTTCTGCAATAGCTTTGTGACAAGTAATTAGTGTTTGACCATGAGTTAAGGAGATTATTAGTTCAAAAGAGTTGGAACCTTTGAGTTTACGAATTTTAGACCAAATGACATCTAAAGGGGTTGTGATGGGTAGCTCTTTCGGGGCGACAGACTCAGTAAAACACAGGTTGTAATAAAAAAAATAAATCTATTAATTTAGCATATATACAATAAACAATAATAAAATGAATTCTACGCCGTACATACAGTAAATAAAAATGAAGTGAATTCTACATCCCCGTCTGGGTCCCGCGATGAATAAACGCCCCGGCGAACGTCTATAAAAGAAAAGAAACTAATTATTACTAATAAAGAAAAGAAATAGCAGACCAACGGTAATGTTCAATACACAATACCGACGGGTTCCGCTTGGCTAAGGACAGAGTACAATCCTCAATACGGAAATCTCTCTGTCCGGGTTGGCTCTGTGCAGATCCACGGTAATGTTCAATACACAATACCGATGGGTTCCGCTTAGTTAAGGACAGAGTACGATCCTCAATACGGAAATCTCTCTGTCCGGGTTGGCTCGCAGGTTCACTACACTGGCGAGTCAGGGAGCCTAGAGCGCTAACTACAAGACTGTCTAATTCCGCTATTCACACGCCTTAAATAGCCGTTCCGAATCCCACTTCGCCGTCCCGTTGTAGAAGTGGATGCACAAATAGTGACACTCTCACGGTTCGAACTGTTAAACGATCAGAACATCGTTACACCCTCTTCTGTTTGGAAAAAAAAGTAACATACCTTTTTTTTTGTGTTTATGGTGTCTACAGCCTTGTGATGCCATCTATCCCTCTCGGTATCTTTATCACAATATTCCTTCCCATGGTTTTAAATCTTTTACATGCGCCGTCATCTGCTTGCGGCTACTACTATCGGCCAATTTCCGTTTTACTATTACTGGTGATATCACTGACGTTACTATATATGGTCCTGAGTACTTCGGCGCTAGTTTGCTGGTGAAAGCTGCACTAGCCGATGGTAGAGTAGAGTGTTCCTTTTTCATGACTCGATCTCCTGGATGTGGCTGCCAGTCTCTTCGTCTTAGATCGTAATGTTTCTTTTGGTCCTCGAAAGCGTGTTCCATGTGCACTTTCGCCAGTTCTCTTAACGCTTCTAACTTGTTTAAGTTCTCTGCATACCCCTGTATATCTTGTCCATTTGTCGCCTCTGTTGTGTCTAATTCTCTTCCGAAATTAAGAAGCGCTGGTGAAAATCCTGTTGAATCGTGTCTTGACGAATTTATGGCGTAGCAGAATTCTGGTATAAATTTGTCCCAGTCTTTATGGTTATCCTCCACGTAAGTAGCTATCATCGTTTTCAGTACTTTGTTTATTCGTTCTACTGGATTGCATTGAGGTGAGTACGGCGGTGTTAGAATGTGATGTATGTTATAGGATTTTAGGAACGCCTTAAAACTTCCGCTTGTGAACTGCGCTCCGTTGTCCGAGATGATTTTCTTCGGAAGACCGAATTGCATGACTACCTTTGATCGTAGAGTGTCGATGATTGAGTTGGTAGATGCTGATCTTATTAGCTGGGCGATGACCCATTTGGTAAACCGGTTTTGCACGACTATTAAGAAAATGTTTCCTTTTGCAGATCTTGGGAATGGTCCCATTAAATCAACTGAGATAGTATGCCAAGGCTGTTCTACAGTGAACGGTTGCATTTTCCCGGCTGGTTGCATTTGAGACGGTTTATATTGGAGGCACTTCGTACAGGCTCTAACCTAGTCTGCAATTTGTATAAACATCTTAGGCCAATAGTACTTTTGCGCTATTCGGCAAATTGTTTTTGCAATTCCTAAGTGGCCTGCTGTGGTCGAGTCATGATTTTCCTCCAAAATATCTTTCCTTTTATATCTTGGTACGCATAATTTCCATGGGTTATTAAACTCTGGGTCGGCTAAATTACGGCTGCTCCAAAAGTGTTTATATAATTTCCCGTTTGATATTTGTAAATCCGGGAAATCGTCTGGGTTCTGGAGTACATTCCTATATAAATTATCGTACCAACTGCATGATTCCAGCTCTGATGCTAATAATTCCGACTCTGGTTCTTCGCTCTGGTTTTCTTGTGGTTGTCGTGACAAAGCATCTGCTACCTTGTTGAGGTCTCCCTTTCTATATATATTACCTCGAAATCGTACTGTTGCAGTTCTAAACTCCACCTGGCTAACCGACCTGACGGGTTTTTAAGGTTTTTCAGCCATTTGAGGAACTAATGGTCTGATATGACCTTAAAATTGTATCCTTCTATATATGGCCCCATTTGCTTTATCCCGTAAACGATGGATAGACATGCTTTTTCCGTTGTGGAATATTTTGTCTCGGCTGGTGTGAGGGTTCGACTAGCATATGCAATTACTTTATCCTGGCCGTTGTATTTCTGTGTTAGTGCAACCCCAAGTCCACAGTTCGACGCATCTGTTTGCAGGTAAAATGTTTTTGAAAAATCGGGGCATGCTAATACTGGGGCCAATGTAAGTTTTGATTTTAGTTCTTTAAACGCGTTTTTCTGTTTATCGGTCCATTTCCATCTTATCTTCTTCTTCAGAAGCATGTTTAGCCGTCCTGCTATTGTCGAATAGTTCTCTATAAATCGGTGGTACCATCATGTTATTCCTATGAACCGGCGAAGTTGACGCACATTTCTCGGTGCTGTAAGTCCGGTTATAGCGTTGGTTTTCTCCGGGTCGGTTTTTATTCCTTCTGCTCCAACCACATGTCCTAAGTATCTGAATTCTGATTGGCAAAACGTGCATTTTTAGAAGTTCAGCTGTAATCTGGCTTCTTTCAGTCTTCGGAAGACTTCGTGTAGGTGATTTAAATGCTCTTGGAGCGTTTTAGATATTACTACGATATCATCCAAGTAGGCAAACGCGAATTCCATATCGGGAGGTATTACCTTATCCAGTAGGCGTTGGAAAGTGGCTCCTGCCGAATGCAGTCCGAATGGGGTGTTTTTGAACTGAAAATGGCCTTTTCCCGGTACGCTGAATGCTGTCACTGGGCGGCTTGTTTCTTCTAGGGGTATTTAAAAATATCCCTGTTTCAAACCGAGGGTCGATATAAAATTTGCTTCCTTAAGTCTATCCAGAATTTCCGATATTCTGGGTAACGGATATGCGTCCTTACCTGATAGTTCGTTGACTTTTCTAAAGTCAATGCAAAATCTGTATGAGTTATCCTTTTTCCTAACTAGTACAATCGGTGAACTCCAACCACTTGTGGAGGGTTCGATGGTTCCTTCTTTTAACATCTTGTTCACTTCTTGGTTGATGATCTGTAGCATTGCGGGACTGTGCCACCTATAAGGCTGCTTGACTGGATCGCACTTTTTCTTTAATTTTATTTCGTGTCTTATTAAGTTGGTGGGTCCCGTTATGTTCTCAAACTCCCTTAGTTCTTTTCTTAGGAACCTTTCTAAATCCGTATTTTGAGTGGAGTCTTTTGAAGTGTTACATGTCTCTTCTTGATGTTGTATGTATTGTTTGGTCGTATGTTTATCGAATTTAAGTTCGATAGAATGGTTCCTGAGGAAATCCACTCCTATTAATGCATCTTCCGTCAACCCTGGCATTACTATGAATGTTTGTCGGGTTTGTAACTTATCGATCTCGCATTCAATTGTCAACTATTGGTTAAGCTTCATTGACGCTCCATTTGCTAGTCTTGTTCTACCGCTGTAGCTATCTAGAGAGTCCTTGTATATATGAGCTATTCTATCCCCGACGTAATTTTTAGTGGTTCCTGTGTCGATGAGCGCTCTGTATGTTCTTTGCCCTATTTTCAGTGATGCGAACAGTCTAATGTCATTGCTTGCTAGCTGTGTAACGGCGAAAACGAATGGAGTCGAATCTTGTCATACAGACTGGGACGACTCCTTGTTTCTCCAGTCTGTAATTCGTTTCCCTGACGCCTGAAACAGCAGTCACTGCTGTAAACCCCTTCTCTGCCACAACGCGAACAAAACTTTTTTCATGGGTTTTTGCAGTTTTTGCGGATGTGACCTGGCATCCTGCATCTAAAGCATGCCGTTTTCGCATCGTACTCTGCTTGGTCCGTGCGTCTCCAGTTTCCACGGCAAATCTGATTTACTCTGGTCTTTTCGTCTTCTAGAGCTTCGTATTCTTGGGCTAAACCTTGTAATTCGGCTAAGTTTCCGAAATCCCGGCGGCAAGCATAAAGCTTATATTCTGGTAACAAATTTTTGTATATCCTTTCGAGTTCTTGATTTCTGGAAAAAGATCCTTCTCGTCTGATTAATGTTTGAATCTCCGTGATATATCTATCTACTGGTTCGTTTTGTCTTTGATTTCTGTTTCGGATTTGCTCTTCTAGTTGTAGCAAATATCCCCTGGGATAGAAAGCTTTTTTAAAATATTCGCTGAAATCTGTCCATGACTTCCAATTTTTGTTATTGTTTCTGTACCATAACAAAGCGTGGTCTCCTAATAATTCTGGTAATGCTCTTAGTAGATCTTGTTTATCGATCTCGTAGGCCAAGCTTAATTCGTCTATCCTCTCTAAGAATTCTATTGCATCCGAATGTTTCTTGTCGAAGTGTGTGTTCCACTTTCGTACTTGATTTAGCAATTCTGATTGCCCCATCTGTTTCGTTATTGTTAATTCCTGTAATTGTCTTCGGATGCCCGAAATTTCCTGGGTCAGTGTGTCGGATTCTGTTTCCTTGGAAGTTTTTTAATAACAATAATAATAATAATAATAAATTGCCTTTATTTAGTCTGTAAAAATTTACAAACAAGAGATACATGAGGCGAAGTCTAGCTAGAGCTACTCCACTTAACCTCAAGTTTACAAAGTCAGTTTGAAATAAGTAGAACACGAAAAAAAAAGATTTATAAATTGACATAAATAATAATATGATATTGAAATGGTAGAAATAGTCATGTGGCTTCTAGAAAAATAAGATAAAGAAAATAATTTGTGATGTTATGTGATAAATGATATTAATGATAAATAAAAACAAAAAAAAAATCTAAAAATTCTAATGGTAACAATTACGACAATTATATACTATATAATAATAATAACGTTACTGCGATTGTAGTAAAAATTTCTTATAATGCCGCTTCATGAAATCAAGAGATTCACCTCTTAAATTTTTTGTTAAACTATTAAACACTAAAACAGCATTGTAAGTAAACGATCGCTGGAAAATAGCTAGTCTATATCTTGGCAGCATAAGACTATGAGGTTATCTCAGATCCAGATTATGAGCGTCTCCACCAAATACTAATTTGTTCCTTAAATAAATAGGATTTGACGACGAAATAATTCGATATATTAATAAGACGAGGTGATATTTGTATAAATTATCTATTGTTAACCATTAAAGTTCTTTAGTTTTGCATGATACACGATCATATTTTCTTATGCCAAAAACAAATCTGCAAACAATTATTTTGAATTTTTTGAACTGTTAAACGATCAGAACATCGTTACAGGGTCGATGAATTTATAGAAGAGACATAATTTTCCCATGTATTTCTTTTACTTTTTTTTATGAGATATCTCGATCTTGCTCTAAGTTTTTTAAAATTAAGTAAATTTTCTTCCGTATTATGGTTTTTAAGTTTATTAAACGCACGTTTTGTTATAGATAGAGCTAGTGCGATTTCGCTGGTCCACCAAGGCACTGGTTGTCTATTACAGAGTTTAGTTGAACCGATAAGGCAGCTTCTGTTATGATATTATTTAAGGACCTAATGTCAGAGTTTGTTTCACTGCTTAATTGAAAATTTTCAATTTTCATTTTAATGTCGATCTGATAGGAGTTCCAGTTTGCATTCTTTATTTTCCAAAATTGATATATTGGGAATTTAGGAGATTGAGATTTATTAAGTGTTACATGAATGGGGAAATGATCACTGTCGTGTAGTGGTTCTAAAGTATTCCATAAGAGATAAGTTGACAATGATTGGCTACATAATGTCAAATCTATGGCGGAAAATGAGCCGTTGTAAGAGTTAAATCTGGTCGATTTTCCATTATTAAGTAGTATTAAGTCTGAGGAATCAATAAAATTATTTAATAAATTACCGAATTTGTCAGTTTTATGACTTCCCCATGCCAGATGATGGCAATTCATATCACCTAAAATTATTTTTGGGTTTGGAATTTGGTCTATAAGATTTCTAAATTCTTGTAAATTGAGATCGTTGGGATGAGGCAGATATATATTGCAAATGTTAATAAGTTTTTGGTAAGTAACTGTTGCAGCTACAGCTTCAAGACTAGTACGTATTGCAATTGATTTAGCTTGTATATCTGTTCTAGTGAAAATAGCTACTCCGCCACTGGCTTGGGGTGCGTTTCTATTTTTTGGAAAACATTGATAATTTCGGAGATTTATATTGGTATTTTTAAAATGGGTCTCCTGAAGACAAAGTATTTTAGGAGATAGTTCATTTATTAAAAGTTTTAATTGTTCAATATGGGTGTAAAACCCATTAAGGTTCCACTATACAATAAAAGAATCTGACATTAGATTTCCGAGTGGGATGGCGGTTCATCGGACTCTTCAATTGAAGATGTTTTATTGGGGTTTAGTTTCTTCTTTTAACGGGTAATGTTGTTTTTAGTTTTAAATTGGAGATATAACAATGGACGAAGTTAAGAATATCGATTAGTTCAGTAGGTTCATTGGAATAATTTTTGGAGATTAATTCGGGAGGTTGGGAATGTAGTGTGTTTTCTAGGAAATCGCAAATCTCATTATAATTTAGCATAAATGGGGGTGATCTGTTCTCTATTTTGTCTTTTATTGATTCAAGAGAAAGAAAGAGTTCATCGCGAGAAGTTTTATCTGATTTTTTGGATTTTTTCTTGGGTAGGAGTCATAAAAAGTTCTGTGTTAGTTTGAGCATTGTTTTCAATAATATCTGGAGAGGGAGAGGACGATATTTGTCTTTTAACTTGATTGGTTTAACTGTCAATGTTTATAGAAGGTGAAGATGTTTCTTTTGCTAAATTTTTGGTTAAATTGTTTAAGTCTGATGATGTATTGGGAGAAGAGTTTTGGGTAGTGTTGGTTATAGGTGTTACTAGAATAGAGTCGGTTTCCATTGTTACATTTGTTTGCTCATTAGATTCCTGAACTGTTGTTCTAGATAGAATAGGTACTAGGGAAGGGTTTAATGGGGCGAGATCAGTTCTGTGAGGACATTCTGCTTCTTTGTGACCAATAGTTTTACAATTTGAGCAGTTATATCCATCTATGGAAAGGTACAGACGATACAGGGTGTTTTCATGTGATATATTAAAAGAATCGGGGATAGAGAGATTTTCTAGGGGAGTGATAAATATTTGCCTTCTAAAATTAAGGACATCGCTGTATTCTGTTTCTGGCATACCTATTCTTAAGATAGTCATCTTAGACACAGCAACGATACCCATCTTTTGTAGTTCTGGTTCTATAATGTTGTTAGGAATTGTAGGACATGCATTAAATACTATGAGTCTATCGGATGGAGTGATCAATTTTCTTATTTCTATTTGTGATTCTTTTATGTTTACAAACTTGTAGGTGTGGAGAAGTGAGTCGACCATGCTTTTTGAGGAAAGATAAATACAAATTCGGTTTTTAGAAATGCTTGATGCGAAGATGACATAACGTGGTCCTACTAGTGATCCTACTGCTATGATGTAGTCGTGAATTTTGGTATCTTCCATACTAGACAGGACAATAGCCTGTTCTTTTGTTGGGTGTTTAAAAGAATTTACTACAATGGAATAGGAGTTTAAAGATGAGCTTTGTGGTTGATTCATGTTGATTGAAGTAGTGTTATTTAAAATAATATTGTTAGAAGTCATGATATTTTAAGATGCCGTAAGTTCGGCCCTGCCGCCAGTTCGAAAACTGATCGTCGTTCCGGATCCAGACTCAAACTTGTTTATAACTTGTTTATACCATTCAAAATAATTTTATTTTTGGACGGCTTTAAACGTGGTATATTATACCTTAGTCAGGACAGTACTCCGCATCTTAAGTTTGATTTTAATAAAATGGCAGTTACACTATATCCGTCTGCCCGATATGATCTAAAGCAATTGTAACCTTTAAAATTATAATAGTATTTTGATTTAAACCACGTTTCTGAGAGAAATGCTATGGAAACATTATTTTGATATAGCAGATATTCTAGATTTACTTTATTAGCTACTGCTGAACGACAGTTCCATTGCAGCAAATTTATGTTTGCGTTTGTGTCTGCGAATTTGAAGACAAGCTATGGTTTACGTGTTTACTAATTAATTCCACTATTTCAGATTTTGATACATCGAAATTGTTTGTTTGTTTTATATTACTTATAATATTGAGAACTACTTCTAAAACTAAACTTATTGTTGCATTTAATTCCTCTGATTGTAATTTTACTCCAACTGAGTTTTTTAAATAATGTTGACTATTAAAAATTCCCCCTGAGACAAAAGAGGTATTTGGTTGTGTAAGTATTTCTTTTCTTGAGATTTTAATAAGATCAGGGCTGGTTGGCTTGTGCCTTTTGTTTGGGTTTGAAGTTGTAGGGGAAGAAAACATATAATTAGTAAAATTATTATTATAGGATTTGGGTTGTAAATTGTGAGACTGTGAGTACTGATGTTGAGAGGAATGATACTGTATTGTACTAGAAGGGGTAGGTCCAGATTAAAAGCCGTTGGGAATAATTTGTCAAGAATATTTGACCACTTTCCATGGAAGGGGTATTATGAGCGACAATGTTTGCGTACGTATTTCTTGGGACCTGTTTATTTGCATCAAAGAAATTAATATTGCAAGAGCTCATGGTTTCCTTTACAATTGTTTGTCTTTTAAATTCTGGTCAAGCAGACAAATTAGTAGTAAGATGATTTCCTTGACAGTTACAGCAGCGTGAATTATTCTGAATTATTACAATCTTGTGTGGTATGGGAGTCGTGACATTTGCTGCATTTTGGTTTACTTCGACACTGACCTCCCAGGTGACCAAAACGGAGGCAGTTATAACATATTATATTCTGGTTATACGGCTCTACTTCCTTAATAATTTTATTAATAGAAATATATTTTGGAAAGATTTGTGATTTGAAAATAACAATGCAAGACTTTGGGGTTACATATTCTACTATTTTACCTTCATCTGTAATTTTTTCTACTTTACATTTTATTCTTTTGACATTAGATACTTCAAAAGTGCAATGTTGATCAAATTGTCTTATTTATCTTTTATGTACGCCTCTATATCTGAAAAATCTTTTTCTATATCTCTAATAACACCTTCTCTATGAAGAATGAATTTTGGGATATACAATACAGTTATTTTTAACAAAAATGTTTTCGTATTTATTATTTATTATAAAATTTGCTTATTTATAATCCTTTAACTTGATTCTAATCCTATTCCGACCTATAGAATCAATACTAATAATTTTATTGTCTATCTCCGGAAAGTTAGAAAGAATTATATCTCCGATTGTAAGTGCATTTAATTTACCTTTAAATTCGACCGAATTATTCTCAACATAAATATGATACGGGCCTAAATCAGTACTTACATACAAAAACTCCTCTCTCTCTCTCTGTCGATGTGTTATCGATGCTCATTGTTGTTGTTTGTATATCATTTTTTGACGAAGTTGGATTTATTATTAAATTATTTATATTACTTACTGGATGATCTTAGTTGGGGATGCTATTCTTATTAAAAAAATTCACCAAAAACTATATTTTTTGACGTATATCTGGGGGCGCAGGGTCGTCTGGGGGTTTCCCCCCGACTAACTGGTCCATTTAGTTGTTCTTAACTTACTATATAATTTTATTTTTGACACCAAATTTGAAGAATTATAAAACACAATTTTTAAACGAATACAGTTTAATTTCGTTTCGCTTTGTTGATAGACACGTCCGATTCGTAGGTGAACTAGAACACGACTCCGCAAATATGAATTAAAAGTTCAAAATAGTTTAAAATTTAAGACCAAAATATGGTTCATATCATGTAGAACCTGTTATAATTACAATTAGTCCACTAAATGTTCTTATTGTGAATTGCTTTCTAAGGACACCGTACAAGCATTTCTATTATATACTTAAGATTGTTTTATGGCATCCTTATAATACGCTCGAAATTGGTTTGGTTCCTAGCCAGATAATGACTTTTCTAGTCACAGAAGGAAAATTTGTGAACTTCTTTTTCCTGAAAATTATAACAAAAGCAACGATATTTCCAAATGCTGATATATTATGTCGATTACTGACTGATAAAAGTAACTTTTAAAAGTCTAAATATAATTGATAAAAAAAAGATTTGTAGTTATTGAAAAGATTTTTGGTCGGTAAATAGTTTACAAACGATACTCACAATGTAACAACTGATACTATAATTAGAGTAAGTTCTATAATCTGCTTGTTAATAACTACTTTCTAAGACGACCTCAAAAGAAAATCGATCATATACATGACTTCATATCCATGGCCTCCTGAAAACACAGCTCAACATAGGTTAGGTTTCCAGCCATGAAATGTTTTTCCCAGTCGCAGAAAAAATTAAGGCATTTAAGGACTTCTTCTTTTTAAAAATTATAACTAAACAGATATATCCAAATGCTGACACTTGATTTCGGTGATTAGTTGATCGAAAGATTTAGTTTTTAAAATCATAAATAAAATTAATAAAAAAATGATTATTGAACAGATTTCGGATAGTATTAAATATATATAAAAAAATAAAAATAGTTCAAAATATAGGACAAAAATATGATCCTTATTGTGTAATACTTGCTATAATTAAAATTAGTCCTCTAATGTTCTTTTTGTGAACTGTTTTCTAAGGACGCCGTACAAGCTTTTCCATCATATACATAAGTTTACATATTTTATGATGGCATCCTTGCCATCATAAACTCTCCCGACATTGGTTTGGTTCCTAGATTATAATAAAGATTATAATAAAAACAAACATATTTCCAAGTGCTTATATAATATTTCGATGATTGACTGATAAAAGTAAATTTTAAAATTCTAACTAAAATTGACAAAAAAAAATATTTGTAGTTATTGACGAGATTTTTAAACGGTTTTAAAACTATCTCTCCTAACTGGTGAAAATAGTTAAACAACAATACTCACAATGTAGCAAATACTACTATAATTAAAGTTTGTATTTTAATCTGCTTGTAGTGAACTACTTTCTAAGAAGGCCATAAAAGGATATCGATTATATACATGGCTTCATATTCATGGTCTCATTAACCCAGCTCAACATAAGTTATGTTTGCAAGCATAAAATGTTTTTCCCAGTCGCAGGAAAAATTAAGGCATTTCAGAACTTCTCCTTTCTAAAAATTATTACGAAACAGATATTTCCAAATGCTGAAATCTGATTTCGGTGATTGGTTGGTCGAAAGAGTTAGTTTTAAAAATCATAAATAAAATTCATAAAAAAAATTATTAAAAAGATTTCGGATACTATTAAATATCTATTAAAAGTTCCAAATATTTTAAAATATAACAATAAAATATGATCCTTATCGTGTAAAACCTGTTATAATTAGAATTAGCCCTCTAATTGTGAACTACTTTCTAAGGACGTCGTACAATCATTTTCATTATATACATAAGTATATTTTATGGCATAATTAAAACAAGCTCAACATCGGTTTGCTCCCTTGCCACAAAATAACTTTCCTAGTCATAGAACGAAAATTTATGGACTTCTTTTTCCTGAAAATTATAACAAAAACAAGTATATTTTAAAATTCAGATATAATATTCCGATGATTGACTGATAAAAGTAACTTTTAAAATTCTAACTAGAACTGATAAAAAAAATATGTGTAGTTATTGAATAGATTCATGGTTGGTTGTAAAGGTCTCTCTCCTAACTGGTGGAAATAGTTTAAAAAACGGTACTCACAATGTAACAACTGCTACTATAATCAGAGTTAGTTCTACAATCTGCTTGTTGTGAACTACTTTTTAAGGAGACCATAAATTGAAATCAATCATACACATGACTTCATATTTATGGCCTGTTTAGAACACAGCTCAACATAGGTGAGGTTTCCAGCCATAAAATGTTTTTCCCAGTCGCATGAGAAAAATTTAAGGACTTCTTCTTTCTGAAAATTATAACGAAGAAGATACTTTCAAATGCTGAAATCTGATTTTGGTGATTGGTTGGTCGAAAGATTTAGTTTTTATAATCATAAATCAAATTTATAAAAAGCATTATTATTGAACAGATTTCGGATAGTATTAAATATGTATTAAAACTTCAAAATAGTTTAAAATTTAAGACCAAAATATGGTTTTTATCATGAAAAACCTGTTATAATTATAAACTTCTTTCTAAGGACAGCGTACTAAAATTTCCATTATATACTTAAGTTTGTTTTATTGCATCCTTAAAACACGCTCGAAATTGATTTGGTTCCTAGCCAGAAAATGACCTTCCTAGTCATAGAAGGAAAATTTGTAGACTTTTTTTTCTGAAAATTATAATAAAAGCAAAGATATTTCCAAATGCTGATATATTATTCCGATAATTGACTGAGAAAAGGAACTTTTAAAATTCTAACTAAAATTGATAAAATATGATTTGTAGTTATTGAAGAGATTTTTTGTCGGTAAATAGTTTAAAAACGATACTCACAATGTAAAAACTGCTAATATAATGGGAGTTAGTTCTATAACCTGCTTGTTGTGAACTTCTTTATAGGGATGCCATAAAACAATATCGATTATATAAATGAGTTCATATTCTTGGCATCCTTAAAACACAGCTCAATATTGGTTCGGTGTCCAGCCATGCAACGTTTTTCTTAGTAACATGAGGAAAAATAAGATTACTTTTTTCTGAAAATGATAAAGAAAAAGATATTTTAAAATGCTGAAATCTTATTCCGTTAATTGACTAGTAGAAGGAACAATTCTTGGAATAGTATCTAAAAATAATAAAAATATAATGAAAATATTTTGATAAAAGTTATTTCCAAATCCTGAAATCTGGTTCCGATAATTGGCTAGCAGAAAGCTTTTGTCTTTGGAACAGTAAATAATATTAATGAAAAATTATTCACCGTTATTAAATAAATTTTGAAAAGTATTAAAAATGTATAGTTAAAAATTGAAAATAGATTATGAAATGATACTCGCAATGTAAGATGTACAGCTTTAATTAGAGTTAGTCCTATAATCTGCTTATTGCCAACTGCGTTTTAAAAATGCGATGACAAAAGTCGATTATATACACGAGATTCTGTCATGGCATCCTTAAAATACTGCATAATTAATTATTAACTGCATTAACAGAAACAAAGATAATTTTAAATGCTGAGATCTGATTTCGATAATTTGCTGGCAGAAAGACTTAGTTTTTGGAATCATAAATAAATTAATAAAAAAATTATTTGCAGTTATTGAACAGATTTCGGATATTATTAAAAATGCGTATTTAAAGTTAAAAATTGTTTAATTAGAATTAATTCCCTAATTTTCTTATCATGAACTGCTTTCCTAGAATCCTAAAAATGATTTTCCTAGTCGCAGGAGGAAAATTTGAGGACTTTTTTGTAAATGCTAAAATCTCATTCCGTGAATTGACTGATAGAAAGAAAATTTGTTGGAAATGTATCTAAAATTGTTAAAAAAATATTTGCATTTATTTGAACGGATTTTGGGAGGTAATTAAAATCTCTAATAAATGTTGGAAATAGTTAAAAAACCGCTACTATTTCTTATGGCGTGTTTAAAACACAGCTCGTCATTGATTTAGTTTCTATACATGAAATATTTTAACTAGTTCCAGAAGTAAATACAATGATAAAGAATTTTCTAATAATATACCATGTATAGCCTGAAGCAGTTCAGATAGATACTTATTCGCCAGTTCAGATACCATGTAGTACATAAACGTTCGACAAAAAACTTAAGTAACTTTTACTAAAATAAAATAAACTCGTGCTAATATATGACTGAAGGTGAGTTATTCATAGAAAATAGCTCTAAATTATATTATAGGGATGTACCATTGCAGACGCACAGCAAGGCTATGGTGGCCAATGAAAACCTAGATGTCAATTTTTACTGAAATTCTAATTTTTCTTGCGGTATAATTTGATACGATAAGGAAGATATGGAAAAGAGGATAAGATGATAAAGGAAATCATAAATGAGGACTAATACGTAATACCTAAAAAAATTAATATCTTAGCATTGGAACAGACACAGCAAATTTTGTGCTAGATAACAACTAGAAGATGGAGACTGTTGATGAATACAATTATTTAGGAATAGTATTTAATCGAGGAAATCGAACAATTGCAACAAATTCGACAAAGAATAAGGACAAGATTAAATTTGATGAAGACAGATGAAGAAAGCAAAAAAACACACTATAAATAGCGACATGGAATATCAAGACATTATTATCGCCACATCGAAAATAAAAATGAAAAAACTCCATTAAGTTTATATATGCTCTAACTGTCCAATACAACAAAAAAATATGAATTTTATGAATACTGTTATATTATTATTAATCTAATTTATTGTTTTTATTTATTATTAAAGGTTCTACACTTATAACACTTATAAGTTTATTAAAAGTCTTTATTTGTACAATATAACTAATTTATTTTACACTAAGAATTTTATAATTTATCTACGTGCGTTACATTTTAAAAACTCGACGCGACGTTTAAAAACTAACCGTTTCTTTAAATAAAGTAAATAAATGTCCCATATATATATATATATATATATATATATATATATATATATATATATATATATATATATATATATATATATATATATATGTATATATATATATATATGTATATATATATATATATATATATATATATATATGTATATGTATATATATATATATATATATATATATATATATATATATATATATATATATATATATATAGTAAGAAAAAGTAGTCAAAATTTTTGACTAGTTTGGAAAAAATATATGTAAATACTCTTTTCTTTTGGGTGTGGTAGTCAATAAAAACAGAGCTTTGCTAAGGCGTACTATTTATTCTGAATCCAAGCTTTCGGTGGTTTTTTGCCACCTTTATCAAGGTCCGAATGTAAGATTCGTGGCAGAAACAACAACGTTAAATAACATGATATACTGAAGTTGCAATTACACTTTAAAAATTACTGTTAAAAAAACACTTTAAAATTTCTAAATACGTTAAAAGTTAAAAACAAAATTAAGGACGACATGTTAAAACAGTCGTCGCGGCAGGCTTGATTTCAGTCACATTTCACGAGCAGAAAGAAATCTCTTTGAAACACACATATATATCTAACCTAGTCAATGTAAATTTAAAATAAACTATCTTTAAACTGATATTCTTATAAAACTAATTAAATTCTATAGACAATCTAAAATTTAAACAAACTATCTTCAAAATTGAAATTGTTATGACACTAACTAAATTATATTAACAAAATTTTGTACCTTTCTTTCACTGAATGCCTAAATGAACTGTTTTCCACTATATAGATTCTAATCACCACTGAATGTCTTCGTACTTCAGTTATCCTTGTTTTTTGTGAAATTACTTTTTCCAATTATCAGCTTCTACCAATTTAAGATATAGTTTTCTTCACCAGCATTTATACACCACCAACCAAACCAGCAAACAGCATTTATATTTATTCTTCTTTTCAATATACCAATATCCAATTATTATAAGTTGATTTATACTAATCTCCAACCATAATATAATTTAATTTCTTCCAATATACCTTTTTTTTTATCTGATTCACTGACTCCAACTAACTTTCATATTTCTTACTAAACTTTTCTGACTGACTTCTTGAAAATTCTGAACAATTTACTTCACTATTCACTAACTAAATGTATCTACTAACTTTCATAATGAACTGGCCTGACTTCTGACTAAAAACTCCCAAAACTGCTATCTTGAATCCAAATCACGGGTATTTATATGTTTTTGGATTTCTAGAACCATCTGGTAAGAGATCATGTTCCAATTTGTTCTATTATATACATGTCTGAATTTTCTGGAACAAACCATCTCGCAAACATGGCCATCTCCGGAGATCCAGAGAATTCCATTCTTTTCTATTAATAATTTTGTTGACATTTAGGCTTTTCAGATCAGAATAAACATTTAAATCATCAAATATATATAAATTAAACACCTCAAACCAACATTATTATTATAACCCCACTTATATTCGTATTATGATTAATTTCTATCTGTCAATCCATTGTATAGTTGGTTGCCTAAGCACATGGCTCACTTAAATCTATTTACAACATTAAAATTACTAAAATACAACTTTTTACAATTATTATATGCTAATTTATTAAAATTCCCTCACATAAATATATTTTTATTAAATTCTCTAGTATATAACTTATTTAAAACAACCAAATATCTAATATTATGTAGTATATAACTTCGGCCACAGTTCGGCTATTCTATGGTCAAACTGTCATGTCAAATGGAGAATGGATTTTATCAGAGAATAAAATATAACCTTAATTAAAAATATAATCTATATTGTGTTCTGTTTATTTATAGACAAAATCTAGGAAGTATTTCCATTCAAAATAACTTTCATCAATATAAACTGGTAAGTTTTTCCACTTTATTATATTAGAAAGACATTTATTTATAGAATTAATTTTGTATTTAACCCCAAATTATGATTTTTAGGGTACAAAATAATTTCCATATGTATCAGACAATAAATATGATGTCAAAATTGATTCAAAATAATGAAATCTACCATCTACCATTTAACAAATCAAGTCTATTGAATAAAATGGATATATCAGTAAGTTATTAGTGTTATTATATTTGTGTTAAAGGTATAGAAATCATTATTCAATCTCTTCATGATATTGAAAAATGTCGTTGATATGAAATATGCCTCTTAGTCTGTTCTCTGCATCTATTAACACATAACTATTTAGTCCATTCTGATTTTCAATTGTATATGGACCTTCAAACATTGGTTGTAATTTCTTACAACGGTTTTCTTTAACATTACTTTTTCTAAGTGAACGAATTAACACTAGGTCTCCTTTTTGAAATGTGATTGGTTTTTTTATATTTCGATTTTGTCTTCTGATATATTTTTCAGCTTTCCTCCTAATTCGGTTATTCACTTTCTGCATTACTTGTTCTAACATATCCTGATTATATTCACTAATCCACTTTCTGTTTCCTATATGGCCAAACATTAAATATTCTGGTACTTCCTCTGTATTCAAATTATGTGTATTATTTAAAAAATACTCTACTTGTGGTATATGTTGCTGCCAAGTTTCATGTTGGTTTTGGCACAGTATCCTTAAATATTTTATAACTTCTTTAATATATCTTTCTGCAGGATTTGCCTGAGGATGTCTGATACTTGTAAAATGAATGTTGATTCCCTTTTTCTCACAAAATGTCCGAAATTTTTGGTTGTTAAAATATGTAGCATTATCTATTATGCAATTTCTAAATGGTCCTATTTCTTCGAAAAATTGATTAATATATAATTTTAATGTTTTAACATTTGTTCTGGAGCAGGGATATAGTTTAATAAATTTTGTATATAAATCAACTATCACTAGTATATGCCTTTTTCCTGTTGGACTGAGAACTAAATTTGAAATAAAATCCATGGAAACTGTATTTAGTTTTTCATATACAACATTAGATTTATATGTGTTCTGGTTTTTGAAATTCTTTTCTTTGTTTAGTTGACATATTGGGCATTGGGTAGTAATTTCTTTTGCTATACTTATGTCATTCTTTGCAAAATAATTGTCCCTAAATAGCATCCATAGCTTTCTTGAACCAATATGCATATAATTGTTATGTAAATTTTTCAATATTTTCTTTGCTAAAGTTCTAGTTATTACATATACTTCTATGCCATTTATTATTTTATAATATACCCCATCTTTCCTAAGGACTTTTTGTTTTTCACTCAAATTGATCTGATCTCTTATAATTTCTTCTTTAGAATATAATCCAGTACTTTCTACTAATTGATTTAATCCAATTTTTATTGTTCGCTGCCCTTTTTGTGGTGTATTTTCTAACCTTGATAAAGCATCTGCCACTATATTGGATTTTCCAGAAATGTATTTGATTTCAAAGCAGTATTCACTAAGTATTAGACTCCACCGATGTATTCTACTGTTTCCATATTTGTTATTTAATATAGACGTTAAAGCTTGGTGATCTGTTTCTATTGTAAATTCATTACCCAACAAATAAAATCTTAATTTTGTGACACAGTGTATTATACTTGCTAGTTCTAATTCTGAAACTGAGTAACCCTTTTCATGTGGCTTTGTGATTCTTGAAATGAATTGTATTGGGTATTCGACCCCATCATGTATTTGTAATAATACCCCTGATAATCTCTCTATTGATGCATCTGTTCTTAATATGAATGGCTGTGTGTAGTCAGGATAGTATATTTTCAAATTTGACAGAAAAATGTTTTTAATCTCTTGGAATGCTAGTTCTCTTCTCTGATCCCATCTCCATTTTACACCTTTTCTCAGTAGTTCAAGTAATGGAATTTCTTTTATACTTAGATCTGGTATCATCCTTTTATAATAATTAATTATTCCAATAAATCCTCTTAAAGTTCTTAAATTGTGTGGTGTTTTATATTCCTGAATGACTTGTGTCCGTTCTGGATCCATTTCGATTCCCTTAGTGTTAAGTTTATAACCTAGATATATGACTTCTTTTTGAAAAAATGTACATTTTTCTTGATTTATTTTTAGTCCAACTTTGTCTAATCTATTTATTATAGTTTTTAGGTGTTTCTCATGATCTTCAGCCGTTTTAGAAAAAATTAATATATCATCAATGTAGTGAATTACAAAATGTTCATATTGATCCAAAATATCATGAAGACATCTACATAGAGCACTGCAAGATGATTGAAGTCCAAATGGTACTACTTTGAATTGATATACTACTCCATCTATCTGAAATCCTGTATACTGTCTACTTTTTCTTTCTAGAGGTATTAACCAGAAACTATGCTGTAAATCAATTTTAGTGAAAAATGACATTCCTGTAATTCTTCCTAATATTCCATCTATACTCATTGGTGCTTCAAATTGCTTTTCAGTAATCTTGTTAATATTCCTTGCATCCAAACATAACCTGATTTCACCTGATCTTTTTCGTACTACTACTATGGGGTTAATAAAACGTGTGTCTGCCTTCTCAATGATCCCATCTTCTAACATATTATTAATTGTTTTGTTTACTTCTTCTCTGTATTTATATGGTATTGGGTATGATTTTGTTTTAAAATCTTTTTCTTCTTTAACTTTTATACTATGGATATAATTTTGTGCAATTCTATTTTCTTTATTGACAAGTCCCTTGTGTTGCTGCAATATGGAAATGACTATTAATTTATATTCTTCAGGGCAATTTAAAACTTTCATCATATCTTCTTCTTTACAAATAACATTATTCTTCATTATGTACTCATTATTCCTTGCTTCCAATTTTACGCACTCCGCCTCGTAGGCATCCATCTGCTTAAAATTTCCATTCCTTAAATATTCACTACAATAATTATTCTTTACATTCTTTTGGGATATTTCCCTATCATCAAAATACATTTCTTCTTCATAAACATCATTATTTTCTTTTAATAATATCCTATCAACTCTTATTCCTTCTTCCACCTCATCTTTCTGCATAAATTTAATTATTTGCCCTTCCAAAGTTACCATTTTTTCTTCAAAATCTATCTTTACTTTCTTCTTTTCCAATTCATCATTTCCCATTAATATATCAACACATAAATCCTTGACAATAAATCCTTGCATATTAATTTCTTTATTAAGAATATTAATTTTAAAATTGGCTAGTTTATCAATTTCACCCAACTTCTTATTATTTGCACCAATAATTTTAATTTTTGGAATTTTTATTATATCTGATAGTTTTAATGTATTAAAAATAAAATTTTCCGAGACTAAAGTACTTTCTGAACCAGTATCTATCATAATTTTATTCATTTTATTTTTGGCCAAAGCATTTATATAAATTAAATTAATATATTCAATAATTTTATCTTCATCTAGAGAAATAAATTCAGAAGGTTTTTCATAATAGCAATGGCCTAACTTGTAATTCAGAAAGTTTACTGCACAAAATTTTGATTATTAGAATTGTCAGATTGTATCTGACCACTTGGATCTGATGTACTATGTCTTTCCCTACTATGACTTCTACTCACATTTTCTTGCCTTGTACGATTTCGTTCCCTGTCTTCGCAGCTCCTATTCCTTCGAACACAATTTACCTGTCTGTTATAGTTAGGTCGCTCTGTATTTTTTCGATTGTTAAAATCTTGTCTATTATTATTAGTACTGTTATTAAAATGTTGTCTATTATAATTAGTATTATTATTACAATTTTGTCTAATTTGATTACTGTTATTATTATTAAAATTTTGTAAATTATTACCATACCTAGTATTATTGTTATATGATTGTCTATATTGTTGATTATCATTTTTATTATATTGAAAGTTATTATTGTTTTTTCTGTTGTTATTATTACTTGTCATATTACCTCTTTGTATTCTTTAAATAAAATTAATAAAACTATCTATTGTTTGAATATTTTGTACAGTTACGGTTTGCACAACATCAGCATCAAAATGTCTAGATACATTTAAGACTGTTTCTTCCTCTCTAAGTGGTGGTTCTAAATATTTTGCAACTGTTATCAGTTTCAATGCATAATCTACCATATTTGATTTTAAATTGTGATTATACTTTCCAAAATATAGAATTTCTCTAAACTTGGCTTGCTCTAGTTCACCCCAATAATAATTTAAAAATTTATTTTCAAATGTTTGAAAATTATCTAAATCATTCTCAATACTAGCAAACCAAGTTGCTGCATTGTCATTTAATGTCACTCTAATATAATCTTTAATATCATTAATATTATTCACAAATCTTAATTTATGTTTTAAACTATTTATGTATACTCTAGGATGCAAATTTTTTATATTACCAGAGAATTTAATCCCAGTCTCATTTGTTAAATTTAAGTAAGGTCTCCCTATGTCTCTCATTTGTGAAATATCATCTATTCTCTGTTCCACATTTCTTATTTGATTACTATTTATTTGGATATTTTGTTGTATATCGTCTAATTTTTCTTCTGTGTTTCTCCTGTCTTCGTTAATTTTTACTTCTAAGTTACATTTCTGTAACTCTATTTTCTGTTCTATATCTATCTTATTATCTTGAATAATCCTCTTTACTTCTGTCCTCTCATTTTCTATCCTTTTCTTGTAGTCATTCCGTATACTTTTTATTTCATTTGCTACTTTTTTCTCTGCAGCTTCAAGTTTTTTATCCATTTGTTTTACAATTTTATTATTATTATCTTCTATTTTCTTTTCTAATTTTCTATAATTCTCTTCCAATTTCTGTTCCATTTTTTTCATGTCTTCTTTGACTTCTTTTGAATTCTCTTCCAATTTTTTTATGTCTCCTTTGATTTCTTTTGAATTCTCTTCCATTTTTTGTTCTATTTTTTTCGTATTCTCTTCCATTGTCTTGTTCATCTGCATCATTAATGACATCAAAGCTGCCATATTGACATTTTCCTCTCTTTCTGGATTCATTTCTGCAGTATCTTGTGGAACTTGAACTAAACTCTCCTCTTGTATAGGTTGTGTTTCTACTTCCACATCTTCTTCATTCTTTTTGCTTCTTGTACCTTTCTTTCCTTGAGACATTTTGAGACTTTACTTGTTCAAATATAATTAAAAATAAAATCTATAATTTTTGCTTTCTAATAAAAATTAATTTAATTATGTGAGAGCACTTATCTTTCCAAACTAATTCTTTTAAATAGAGAGCCACCGCGTTGGGTGCCAAAATTGTTATGATGTGTTTTTTGTTTGAATGATGAGCAATGAGTATTTTTAATAATATAATATATAGGGTTTTTATCGCGGTTCTCAAAGAATTAGCTTGTAAGTACTTTTTTAAATTATCTTTATTATAACTATTATGAAACACACATATATATCTAACCTAGTCAATGTAAATTTAAAATAAACTATCTTTAAACTGATATTCTTATAAAACTAATTAAATTCTATAGACAATCTAAAATTTAAACAAACTATCTTCAAAATTGAAATTGTTATGACACTAACTAAATTATATTAACAAAATTTTGTACCTTTCTTTCACTGAATGCCTAAATGAACTGTTTTCCACTATATAGATTCTAATCACCACTGAATGTCTTCGTACTTCAGTTATCCTTGTTTTTTGTGAAATTACTTTTTCCAATTATCAGCTTCTACCAATTTAAGATATAGTTTTCTTCACCAGCATTTATACACCACCAACCAAACCAGCAAACAGCATTTATATTTATTCTTCTTTTCAATATACCAATATCCAATTATTATAAGTTGATTTATACTAATCTCCAACCATAATATAATTTAATTTCTTCCAATATACCTTTTTTTTATCTGATTCACTGACTCCAACTAACTTTCATATTTCTTACTAAACTTTTCTGACTGACTTCTTGAAAATTCTGAACAATTTACTTCACTATTCACTAACTAAATGTATCTACTAACTTTCATAATGAACTGGCCTGACTTCTGAATAAAAACTCCCAAAACTGCTATCTTGAATCCAAATCACGGGTATTTATATGTTTTTGGATTTCTAGAACCATCTGGTAAGAGATCATGTTCCAATTTGTTCTATTATATACATGTCTGAATTTTCTGGAACAAACCATCTCGCAAACATGGCCATCTCCGGAGATCCAGAGAATTCCATTCTTTTCTATTAATAATTTTGTTGACATTTAGGCTTTTCAGATCAGAATAAACATTTAAATCATCAAATATATATAAATTAAACACCTCAAACCAACATTATTATTATAACCCCACTTATATTCGTATTATGATTAATTTCTATTTGTCAATCCACTGTATAGTTGGTTGCCTAAGCACATGGCTCACTTAAATCTATTTACAACATTAAAATTACTAAAATACAACTTTTTACAATTATTATATGCTAATTTATTAAAATTCCCTCACATAAATATATTTTTATTAAATTCTCTAGTATATAACTTATTTAAAACAACCAAATATCTAATATTATGTAGTATATAACTTATAAATTATTTTCTATAAACCCCAATCGTCACAATATATATATATATATATATATATATATATATATATATATATATATATATATATATATATATATATATATAAAATACAGTTATTCTGGAATTACGGCGAAAAATCGATGACCTTCCATCCAAAGCAGGTTTTTTTATATCGTAGGGGGACTCATACGTCTAGAAACTCGTCGGCCTTCCTGACCGTTGGCGAAAAGACTGGAAGATTACGCCAGACTGGTTTTTTATAGCGGCTTCTGCCGACTGGTATATGATCTAGAAAAGACTTGAATGAAAAGAATATTAGTAATAAATATGTTTACAGTTTTGAGTCATATGACACGTCATTTTCTATTGCAACAATACCTAAATAATGTATCCAACAAAATACCAAAAAGATATGGTACTGATACTGGCAGACGCAAAGTCACAACTGGGAGAAAAAAGGATACCTGAAAGACCTAGTCAAAAAATAAAATGGAACTCTAGACGAAGAAATAAATGACAATTCCCACAGAATCTGTCAACTCATAGCAACACTAAGTATTACTTTAATATTGAAATCGTAGGCTTCCACGGCCAGAGTCAGAATTATAGTTTATTCGTCTTCCGGGTTTGGACCGTGTCATTTGTGAGTGACCCAAAAGTGGGTTCATCTCGACGTTTCGCTACAATTGTATGTAGCTTCTTCAGGAGAACAAAAAAGAAAGAAAAAAGGAAGAAGAAAAAGAAACAAAAGACAAGAAGATGGGTAGTTAGCAACGGTAACTCAGTTACTCAACGCAACCAGAGGCGAATACTAACTACCAAGATGGGCATTTGGTCACAGTAACTCAACTACTCAACGCAGCCAGAGGTGAAAACCAAATGCCAGGACAGGGATTCACGTCCAACAGCTCAGAACACTAACGCGTCGAGAGGCAGGGAGTGAATCCGACGATTACTCCGCTACCGCTCTATTTATAGTCGCGGTGACCTGTCGTGTCGGGACGTATCGGCACACTCCGTGGCGCGAACGTCAAGAAGCGCGCGCTGGCCAATCATGTGGCTGCATCGTGGTAGCGGGACCGGACGGCGGCTCTAGACTGGGATTCCAGATGGGAGACAAGTAGTATCCTTCCTCTCGATTGATATTATGTGGATTTTTTCGGATCTCTAGAGATTCGCGGATTTTCCTGGAATAAAAGAAGGGGCTCTTAGAAATGATATGAGTTTTTTCGAACAATATGGAATGACCGGTTTCTTGGCAGTGTTCTGCAACTGCAGAATGGGAGAAAAGACCTGATCGAATGCATCTTTGATGCTCTTGAATCCGAGTTTTGACGGAACGACCAGTTTCGCCAATATACACTTGTCCACATGAACAAGGAATAGAATAGACACCACAGGAAGATAGGGGCGGTAATGGGTCCTTAGGAGAGGGTAGATATTGTGAGATTTTCTTGGGTGGTCGAAAAGTAGTCCTGATACCTTCCTTGCGAAGAATTTTGCCAATCCTATCAGTGTTTCCTATCATTCGAAGTGTCACTGATAGGATTGGCAAAATTCTTCGCAAGGAAGGTATCAGGACTACTTTTCGACCACCCAAGAAAATCTCACAATATCTACCCTCTCCTAAGGACCCATTACCGCCCCTATCTTCCTGTGGTGTCTATTCTATTCCTTGTTCATGTGGACAAGTGTATATTGGCGAAACTGGTCGTTCCGTCAAAACTCGGATTCAAGAGCATCAAAGATGCATTCGATCAGGTCTTTTCTCCCATTCTGCAGTTGCAGAACACTGCCAAGAAACCGGTCATTCCATATTGTTCGAAAAAACTCATATCATTTCTAAGAGCCCCTTCTTTTATTCCAGGAAAATCCGCGAATCTCTAGAGATCCGAAAAAATCCACATAATATCAATCGAGAGGAAGGATACTACTTGTCTCCCATCTGAAATCCCAGTCTAGAGCCGCCGTCCGGTCCCGCTACCACGATGCAGCCACATGATTGGCCAGCGCGCGCTTCTTGACGTTCGCGCCACGGAGTGTGCCGATACGTCCCGACACGACAGGTCACCGCGACTATAAATAGAGCGGTAGCGGAGTAATCGTCGGATTCACTCCCTGCCTCTCGACGCGTTAGTGTTCTGAGCTGTTGGACGTGAATCCCTGTCCTGGCATTTGGTTTTCACCTCTGGCTGCGTTGAGTAGTTGAGTTACTGTGACCAAATGCCCATCTTGGTAGTTAGTATTCGCCTCTGGTTGCGTTGAGTAACTGAGTTACCGTTGCTAACTACCCATCTTCTTGTCTTTTGTTTCTTTTTCTTCTTCCTTTTTTTCTTTCTTTTTTGTTCTCCTGAAGAAGCTACATACAATTGTAGCGAAACGTCGAGATGAACCCACTTTTGGGTCACTCACAAATGACACGGTCCAAACCCGGAAGACGAATAAACTATAATACTTTAATATTGATAAAATTTAAGCATCCAAGAAATTCTAAGGCAACCTGGCGTCCATCCATCTAGCATTGAAAATCAAATCAACGACGTCCTAGCAACCAAAGAGTTAGTACAAAAACACTGGAGACTAGATCTTAGGGTCCAATGTAGTAGCAAATGCGGACACGGATCTCTCTCTGAGAACAATAAACATTAGAGCGCTCAAATGGAAAAAATATTAAGCTTAAACAAACTCTAATAAATGGAACCTAGAAGCATTAGAAGAGACTGAAGTTGGAGACAAATTTCAACAACAGATGAATTCAAATATATCCAACCTTATGAGTCAACTCACAGATATAAACGGAAGATGGCAAGAATTAAAAAGAAGAATAAATGAAACACATAAAGCAATAAGACAGAAAAAACAACAAAATGAAATAAAGGCCGGTACGATCAAGAATGCAAAACAGAGAAAACACCAAATTCCGCCAGAATTACATGCATCAAAAATCCATCAGAACAAAATAGAAAAGAAAATACAAAATACAAAAAAGCGACAAACAAAGCCAACGTAGCAAAGGAAGAGAAGAAAAATGAATGGTTAAATCGAAAGCTACAGGATATTAAAAACACAGAAAAAATCATAAAATAAAACAATTTTACAAAAAAGTCAGACATACGCTTAGCAATAAAACAAGAAGACTAAAAAACCAAAAAGGAGAGACCCTATTTGAAGATAAAAAGATCAGGATAATATGAGGAGACTATTAGGAAAAAATGCTATTCACTACGAAACAAACTCACTGCGATGAAGATGTAAGACAAATAGTGCAAGATAATGAAGAAACAAAAATTACCACAGAAGAAAATACTAAATATCAGAACAGGTTCAAACCAGGGAGATCGACAATTAATTTCCGTTAAGTATAAGAACAAAAATAAACCTATATAAGATCTTAATAAGACCTATTGTTACACATAGGAAGGAAACAACGACGACTAACAAGAAAGAGGAAGATAGCCCACTTAAATTTGAAAGAAAAATAATGAGAACGATACTGAGCCCAAATGTAACAAGAGAGGGAGAAACAAGAATAACAACAAATACCAAAATTAAAGAAGAATTAAAGGGAGAAAATCTAATCAGATACATAAAATCTCTTCGCTTAGAATAGATAGGACATATACAGAGACGCCCACACTCCGATATGCTGAGAAGGATAACTAAATGGATACCAGTATGGCCCAGTGTAGAGAATGGTCTAGAAGAAGATGGATGGACTATGTAGAAGATGATATAAGAACAAAGAATGTTAAAGACTGTAGAGTTCTGTACAAGAACAGGAAGAAATGAAAAAGAGTCACGACAGCAGCAAAGACACACAGAAAGCTATAAATAACATATAGGAATAATCTGTCTCATTTAAACATGGGATTTTGAACGCCATGGCATTAGCTGTAATCCCTAGAGATTGTAAAGCTTAATAAAATAATGAATGAATGAATGAAAATTAACACCAGAATAACTCAAGCCAGAAAAGCTCAAGGATACCTTATTAGAATTTTCTGGAATAAAAATATAACTAAGAAGAGAACGTTTGAGATCTATGAGACTCTGGCAAGAAGTCTAAGGCTAAGGATTTCGAAGGGAAAGATGATAAGAAATGAAGATATCAGGAAACATATTGCATTGGAAGGTGTGGTAATGGATAACATACAACAAAAGTACCTCGATTGATACGGAAATTCCAGTAAAAATTGAGATATGAGTCTTCCCACCATCAGAGAGTTCCTGCTATTTGGTGGACGCGGCCTTTATTTTTCTAGGCGTACCCACTAAAAGCGCGGCATCGTAGATCCTATTTTATGAAATGGTGCATGCTAGAGGACCTGCTGAGATGAAATCACCCATCGTGAGGGGCGACGTGAAGAGCCTTTCTGAATTTATGTTCTTGCTAAAGATTGTTACCTCTTCTAAGCGTATCTAAACTCTGTAAATTGTATTATTAATCATTGACTCTGCGTTTTTCTAATTGCTTTCTGCAAGTTGCAGAAACTAAACATAATCAAATATACGAGTTTTTACAGCTAACAGAAAACAACCCAAAAATGGTTCCATTTCTATCCATTTCACAATTGTCTTTGTCAAAGAAAAATTAAAGAGTTTTATTTATCTTTTCTGCAGATAGTGCACAGACGAGTAAACAAATGCTGTATAACTAATTCCAAGATTTGATTGGTTGAGGAAATTGGTTGACGAAATCGTAGCTAAAATTTGTAAAAATAACAAGTTTACTTTAAAATTACTGTTAGTCATCCGTTATTAATGGGTTGGCGACACTATATCTGACATTAGGGCTTTCCACAATTTAACAATTAATGCTTTGATTATATAATGTTATTATAAATAATTTTTTGCATTATGACATCTGTTTTAAAAATTTAAATTGTAGATTTCTAAGAACATGTCTCGACACAGTCGTCCTGAGGAAAGGAGTAAAAACCAACAGCTTTTTGTTTTCTGCAAAGACTAAAAAACTAAACTGAATATCTAAAATAAAGTGACGGTGAATATTTATGGTAATATCTGAAAAACGACATCTACAAGTGTTATTCCTCTTTGGAATTATTTTGTAAATTTTATGGTTTATTGAAGGGAGTGTTTAATCCGTCTAAATAAGAAGTATGATTCAGAATTTCTAGTCTTCTTCCATTTTCGTATTTAACTTTTCTCTATTTTCCTTCGTTGTGGACTTGGCAACAGTGTGTGTGTGTGTGTGTAGAAATACGTAAACATTATTTCGCTTCAACAAAAAGTCGAAAAATAGTTATAATTAAAAAATTTATATATATATATATATATATATATATATATATATATATATATATATATATATATATATATATATATATATATATATATATATATATATATATAGAAAGCAGTATCGAGATAGGAAGAAGTGCAGTGAATATAAAATCGTGAGTAAAACTATAAGCAAACATATAAAAATAATGTAAACTACTAAAAAGTAAGTGGGCATCTCAAATTGACAACTGACAGTAAAGGAACGATAAAATCAGAAAACCTAGCCAGATAAACGGTGACGTTGCCGAATTGTAAGAGAAATCCGCGAGAGTGAGTGTGTTAAGGTTAGTTAAGTTCTACGCTATAAGACTGAATAAGAGCAAAGTCTTCCGAACCGTTAGGCTTCTTTGAAATGAACGATATTTTGTCGTTGTCGTATACGGCAACGATATATCCACGGTACGACACAGTACTGCACGACAGCGACAAAATACCGTCCGTCTGAAAGAAGCGTTAATGTGAGAAAGCTCTTAACGCTATCTGAGAGGTTTGTATCTTTGAGTAAAAATATAGGAAACTATGAAAAAAATAAGTAAAAAATTAGTAAAAATCGTATGGAGAAGAGAGATGTTTGAATAAAACCAAAAAAAAAAAGATAAAATGCAAAAATAGATCCAGCTAATGAAAGTGGAAAGCAGAATTAGAAGCCTAAAATGTAGCATTAATATCAGAAAATAAAGCTTACGAGAAAGAACAGTTAAAACAAAGAAAATCTAGAAAGAGAATTAAGAAAAAAACAAATAAATACATATAGGATGCAATAAAAAAAGCATGAATGCTGAAACATAAAAAATATTTCATTTAAAACCCATGTTTCACTAAATGAAAATACCGACATAATAGATGTAAAACACGTTGGTAATCAAAATGATAATAACACGAGACCTATAGACTGAAACTTAAAAGTGGTGCCAAAGTAACAGAAATAATGAGGCAATCGAAAAAAACTAAAAGGAAAATTAAGCTTAGTGAATGTTACTTTCAAAAGTACAGGGAGATAAAAGCCCACATAAGAATACTTAAACAGAATTTAAAAGAAGCAAGAGAAAAGGGTCAGAAAAAATTGTTAAATTTTAATAAGCTTAACGTAGACGATAAAACAAATACTGTAGATAGCTTGAATTTTATAGGAGAATGCAGACACAAAGTGAAACTGTGAATACTAAAAGACCTCAAGAAAAACCTAGGAGAGTAACATATACTAACAGATTACCAGGAGGCAATGAATATAAATCAGAAATCTTGGCGAAAACAACCAGGACCACAAAAAAACCGGTGTAAAGACTGATATTATAGGTAAAAGTGAAACATAGAAAAGATAGCAAGAGAAATGCAAACCATATTCTAGAAAAAACAATGAACAAGTACCACAGAGCTCTATATTGGGTACCAAATTATTTACAATTTAAAAAGAACCAGTTACAAAGAAACTAAAAGCATTATATGACATGCAGGAAAGTAAACTGAGAACAGAAGGCAAAATAGAAATCAATGACTGAATATTCTGTTACTGATCTAAGAAAAAATAACGAGGTAAATACAACAGTGAAAGAAAAGTAAGATAAAGAAACAGTATTGAACAAGATCTATCTAACGAGCATGATCATTTTAACAAACACAAGAATGGATAACAAATTAGTAAGATCTAGAAAGAAAAAGCATAAGTTATATATTAACTAAAAATGACAAAAAACGAACTACAGAGGAGAAGGCTTCTTTGAAATATCTATAAACAAGCACATATTCTTTTTACCACAGTCAGGTTGCTAATCTCACCTGTAAACCATCCTTTATCCGGGCTTGGGACCTGCAGTGTCGGCAAAAGATTTATATATATATATACATAATTATATATATATATATATATATATATATATAATAAATATATATATATATATATATTTATATAATATATATATATATATATATATATATATATATATATATATATATATGTATATGCAAATAGTTTTAGGCCATTGCCCAAGCCGCGTCTACTGTTTCAACATATCTCCGGTTAGCTAGAATTACATTTTTATCATTTTGTGTTGTTAGGCATGTAAATATTAATTTTATAATTTAGTTTAGAATCTGTTCTCTTCAATGAAACTTGTTTTTGTAAAAATTGTTTAAATAAATCTTTTTAAAAATCGATATACCGAGTGTTCCAGGTTTAGTGGCGCAGTCAGTAGGATAGATAAAACGGGCTTTAATGAATATAAATCCCGGTTCGTATTAACGATTTAATAATCTATCGAACTAATAAATAATTGGAACCGCGAATAAAGACTCTTAGTTTGGTGAATTGAGTAGCCTAACTTGAAGAATAGTGTAAAGGAAAATTCAAGTGAATATTGAAGTTCCTGTGAGAGTCCTGTTCCTACCGTGTCAACGTGGACTCAGAGCATAGATGGGCTGGAAACTATTTTTCATTAATTCAGATAGTTCAAATAATTCTGACTCAGATTCTGACTCAAACAACAATACATTATCATTTAAAACTCTAAACTCTAAAAACCAAATACTTCTAATATTTGTCCTAAAGTTATTTTATCAAAATCCAAATTAACTATGGCTTTACCTCAACTAAAAACAGAATATCTGGACATGATCCCAGAATTCCATGGAGATGTTGCGTTACTTCCACGCTTTATAGATATTTGCGAAAAATTAGTCAATAAATTCTATAATATAATCGACCCAACCGATTTTCAAAATGAATATTTGACTTCTAGCATTTTAGCAAAAATTAAAGGTGATGCCGCCATAAATATTTCTTCATGTACTATAAGAACTTGGGAAAATTTAAAAGATGCTCTATTAAATACTTATGCAGATTAGAGAGACGTATATACACTTAGTATAGAAATCACATACCTTAAACAAAGCAATGAATCGCCATTTGAATTTTTCCACAAAATACAGCATCTCTTAAATCTCCAAATATCTTTGTTGCAAACTCGTTCTAATATTAACGAACAAGAGATACTTGGTAGTTATTTCAGAAACTTAGCTTTAAGAGTATTGCTACGTGGTCTTAAGGATCCCTTGGGTACTTTTATGCACACCAAAAACCCTATTGATATAAACACAGCTATAAACGTTCTAACAAATGATTTTCAAATTATATGGGACAAAGTAATTCTACAAAAAATCAAAACCCCTCATCATCATAATTTTTCGCATAAAAACAAATCAAACTCATCTAATTATGTTCCACCAAATAAATTTAACTTCCAGCATAATTATCAAAGAAATCATAATTATTCTCAATCCCCAAAAAGTCACTATCAAAACATACAAACCCGAACTTTTAATAATAATCAAAACCAATCTGGCAGTAGCAAAGATAATAACGTTTTTAGACCAAATCAAAACCTGAATCTTCCAATCCCAACTCCGATGACTATTTCAACAACTAATACTTCCAGACCGAACCAAAATTATCAAAACCGATATAAACCTCGTAATCAGACCTATTTTTCAAACCAATCACAAAATATAATTCCAGAAGAACTACATAATATAGACGAAATAAATATTTCTGAAGATAATGACCATTTTTTTAGAGCAACTTGCCTAGGACCAAATAGAATAGAATTATTAAATTTAACAAATAAAGAAAGTGAACTACCGTATATAATTTTTCCTGAAAATAATCTGAAAGTTTTGATTGATACCGGTAGTACTAAATCTTTTGTTGTTCCAAATGTAGCGGAAAAATATTTCAAAAATTCCATTTTTCGGAAACCTTTTCAAGTTTCAACAGCACTAGGCATGACCCAACAAAATTTTTGTACTGTAATTCCTACTTCTAAAATATTTGAAACCAAAAAAAATATGAAATTAAATTATTGTATATTTAAATTTCATGACTACTTTGATTGTTTATTAGGATTAGACAATCTTAAGAAACCTAATGCAAAAATAGACCTTACAAATAATGTCTTAATTACAAAGAATAGTCAAATTAAAATTCTTTATCATAATATTAACAAGGAAAGCATGAATTGCATAGTAGTGCCTCCTAGAACCGAACAAATAATTTCGGTAGACATAAAAAATGTCAATAATGGTGATGTAATAATCCCATATACCAAAATTGGGAATTCAGAAATCCCACAATGTTTAACAAAAGTTCAAAATAATAAAGTCATTTGCAGTATTTTGAACTCTTTTGAGAATGCCTGTAAAATTACTTTCTCTTCACCTATCGAAGCTGAAAGATTCTCAGAAAACTATAGCACAGTTTACCCTAATTTAAATAATATATACGTAGACAAATTTAAATTCGATATTTCCAAAGTTCGTACCGAACACATGAATATCGAGGAACGGGAAAAATATTAAAGCTAATCAAAGAATTTTCAGATATATTTCATGTAACAGGCAATATGCTATGCTGAAATTACTTTAGGAAATCGATATCCCCTACCTAATATTTCCGATTTACTTGACAAACTAGGTCGTTGTCAGTATTTCACAACTTTAGATCTTGCTTCGAGATTTCATCAAATAGAAATGGCCGAAGAAGATATACCTAAAACAGCTTTTAACACCAAAAACGGTCACTACGAATTCCTTAGAATGCCCTTTGGATTGCGTAACGCCCCGGCGACCTTCCAAAGAGTAATGGACAATATACTTCGAGGAATACAGAATGAAAAGTGTCTTGTGTACTTAGACGATATTATAGTGTTTAGTAGTAGTCTCAAAGAACACCTTGCAAATCTAAAAGATGTTTTTAAGAGTTTAAGAGAGTCAAATTTTAAAATTCAGATTAATAAATTCGAATTTTTAGAAAAGAGATTGCATACCTGGGACACACATGATGATGATGACCTGGGACACATCGTTACACCAGATGGCGTAAAACCCAATCCCGATAAAATTAAAGCTATAGTAAACTTTCCTATTCTAAAAAATACTAAACAACCAAAAGGTTTCTTAGGAATATTGGGATACTGTAGGAAGTTTATAAAAGATTTTTCAAAATTAACTAAGCCTTTAACTTCTCGTCTTAAAAAAGATGCAATCATAAATGTAAACTATTCAGATTATTCTCAGTGCTTTGAAATGTGTAAAAATCTTCTTATTAATGACCCAATACTGCAGTACCCTGATTTTTCTAAACCATTTAACTTAACCGCAGATGCAAGCAACTTTGCTTTAGGAGCTGTATTGAGCCAAGAAAAATCGGACCTGATTTACCTATAGCGTTTGCTAGTCGAACTCTAAATAAAAGCGAAACCAACTACCCAACAATGGAGAAGGAACTTCTTGCAATTGTTTGGGCAGTAAAAAACTTTCACCCTTATCTTTTTGGTCGTAAGTTTACAATTGTAACTGACCACAAGTTATTACAAGGGCTATTTTCTTTAAAGGACCCTAACTCAAAGATAGTTAGATGGCGCCTTAAATTGGAAGAATATGATTACAATATCATATACAAAAAGGGTGCATTAAACACTAATAGTGATTTTCTATCCAGGATAGAATTAAACGTAAATGAAACAAATGATGCACAACTAAATACCGAAAAAGAAATTGATTACATGAATGATTTTGACGAAGAACTTCTTAATACTCCAAAAAATGATATAGAGAACGAATCACTCATAGTTGAATGCGACGAAAGAAATGAAGACCTAGATGACGAGAATAACATAATACACACCAATCAGGAAAATTCAACTATCGGCATTCCTATCGCAGAATATGTCGTAAATGTAGGAAAAAACCAAATAATAATTTCCGAAGTAAACTTCGAACCAGCAACACCCAGTATTATTAAATTATTTAATAATAAGTTAAGGATTCTAGTGCAATTTTCGAAAAACAATTTCGAAAAAGATGTCATAAAATTCGTCAAAGAATATATTGTTCCAAGAACAAAATATCATTTATATTTTGAAAATTCTGTATACGAAAAGTTTAGCGTAGTTCTCCAAAAATTCTTCAAAAATTCCCAAATATCCTTCATTAACTGTTTAAAAAAACTTATCGATGTTTCCCTCGATGAAATAAAAGAAATAATTAAAACTACCATAAGGGAAAACAAAACCATAGAGGATTGGATGAGACCGAGTCACGTATAAAAACTATATATATATATATATATATATATATATATATATATATATATATATATATATATATATATATATATATATATATATAATATGGGCCCAATCAAAGGGCTTCGATTCAAACCTATATAAATGAGTGCGAAATCTGTCAACTAACTAAATACGACAGAAAACCAATCAAACCATTTTATAATGTTACACCCACAGCAATCAAACCCTTCCAAATATTACATCTCGATACAATTACATTAGAAAATACTAAATTTCTAACGTTAATCGATTCATTTTCCAAATATGGCCAACTCTACAAATTAAACTCCGCCCAAGGAATAGAAGTTGTAAATGCCCTAATAAAGTACTTCTCTCATCATAATACACCCAACCAAATAATCTCGGAGAATGGTACCGAACTTAAAAACTCTCTTGTCCAAGAACTTCGTTCTATTCATAAAATCAAGATCCATTTTATATCTTCACAACACCCAAAATCTAATGGAATTGCCGAAAGATTTCATAGCACACTTATCGAACATATTAGATTATTTAATAACCGCGACGAATTTAAGGATGAACCAATAGAACAAAAAGTCAATTACGCCCTATTGGCTTATAATAGTAGTATACATTCAGTGACTAAATTAAAACCTTACGAAATAATAAATGGACATTTAGAAAATACTTCTACATTCGACTTAGATCTTGAAAAGCAACTTAATAATAATTATAGAATAAACCATAAAGAAAAAATGAAGTTACTTTACTCAGAAATAAATAAAAGTATACAAGAAAATAAAGAAAAAATAATTGGAAAAGCAAACTTAAATCGTGAAGAATTACCTGAAATAATTCCCCCCAATATATTTGTACGTAACAAACAAATTAAAGGAAAAACAAAAAATAAATATCAAAAGGAAGAAATAAAAAATAACAATCGCGACAGAAAAACAGCCAAAATCATTACTCGACATAAAAATACAACTGAAGACATACACCTATCTAATATTAAACGTCCTAAACGAAAACCTTATAATTTTATTGCAGATGCATCGCAGTCGGACATGCAGCGATCAACATAAAGGATATTAGCAACAATATGGGCATTCTACCCATTAATCTTGGACCTGCCAAATTACAAAAAGCAAGTCATACTTTTATCCATTTTTATGATCTTAATCCATTATTAGACGAATACAATAATCTAAATATTCAGTACAGCCATCTTAAAACTAATATTTCGAACGATACCTTTTTTAGGTCAGAAACCGAAAATTTTATTAATTTAATTTAGTATGTTAAGAATAGTATAAATGATAAGTTAGATAATTTTAATATTCAATCTACTAGTATACGAAACAAAAGAGGGTTGATAAATGGTCTTGGATCGATAGCTAAAGCTATTACTGGAACTTAGATTCACAGGACGGGGAACGTATAAATTCAATGTTAGAACATTTAAAGGAAAACCAAATTAATTTACAAAACCAACTTCAAATGCAATACTCCGTAAGTCACAAAATAATTAAAAATTTTAATCAAACTGTAGTCGACATTCAAAATAACGAATTAAATCTTAAGTCTAAAATACTAGAAATCAACGATATTATTAACTTTCAAGGATATCTTGAAAATGTCGTCTATTTAAAAGATTTGTTCAATGAAATGCTAATTATTTTTAATTCAATACTACATGTTTTAGGAAACATCGAAAACTCCCTCACATTCTGTAAACTTAAAACCTTAAACCCCAAGTAATAAAAAATCCCGAGACTTACTATTAGAAATAAGAAAAATCTCTTCCCATTACCAATCCCGAGTTCGGTCCTGACAGGTATACTAATTAGTGCGAATTTGTCAGCTCCAAACAAAAACTGTTATTTATATAGTAGCATTGTTTAAATAGGACTAGTTAGACAATCCTTTTGGAACAAACGTTTGACTTTAATTCTGCCGTCACATGGCGGCCTCTAGTCATAAATTTAAAAAACTATTAACAGAAACTTAATTCTCGGCAGGATTCTATTCGAGTATATTTTTGCCTGTCTCCTAACTAAGGCAAACCTGTACACGGATGCCAGATTGTGAAGAAAATATAAAACTTTAATAAAATGCTTATTGTTATTATCGTTGTATGCGTCTAGTGAAAGATAACTTGACTATTTCGAGCGAATATTTCAAACTGTTTTTATACTTTGAGACTTGCTAAATCTAAATCGGTTAGTAATCTATTTATATGAAGTAGGTAAATGCTACCTTTTTTAAATTTTTATTAGTTTACCAGATATTTAATTTGGTTATATGATTTGCTAGGAAAGGATTAAATATTTAATTGAAATATACTCGATTGCTATCGTCTTAGAACACTAATGCAGAGGTTTATTTTTTAGTCAAGACTTAAGTTTTATCATTGTTTAAAAAAGAAAATCTTTTTAAACAATGGTTTTATGTATGTTTTGAGAAAATTAAATTTTCAATCTTTTAATCTTTAAAATGACGTTTGAAAATATAGTAAATTTATAGGTATGGTTTTTTGATAATGTTTTTGAAACAAATAAACACACCGATATGCCACAACAAGAGGCAACACATATTTAGGGAAAAATTAATCTATGTGTTGGGATAAAAGGAATAATAAAACAACACTTTAATAAATAGTATCCTTTATTTTATTTATTTATGTATTTTATGATATAAACACCATTTTTGTATTTCTGTTTACATAAATGAGAATGTTTTTTTCAATCAACTCGCCCGATGTGAGCTGTTTAATAATGAAATAATTTTAAATTACAAAGTGATAGATATTGCAAAAATTAAATTCGCATTATTTTAATAGTTATATATCACTTATCAAAATTCTAATATCTACACATAGACAATATTAACGAAATAATAATTCAAGATAAAAAAAAACAAAACAAAATTGTTTACATTAATAGTTATAGAAATTGATTGTAACATTATTTTCATGACCTAAAATAAGCAATGTATGTATTGCTAAACACTATTGGCACTGGTTGAGGTTGTTTTGCTATCGAATACGTATAAAAAACGCGTGTTGTCGTTAACAAACCTTCCTCTTCTACCTCACTATATTTTTTTGGTTTGCATTTAGATATTTTTGGACAAAATGCTTACTGCAAGGAAATTTTTTTTAAATCGCGTAGCTCCAGACTTTCCAATGCAGCATTACCTACAACAATATTATTATTAACACAACTTAAAAAAAGCAACTTTCTGCACAATAAAGTAAAAAAACAATTTAAGTTCTGTATTCAAAATATAAATAACTTCGCAGTTGTGCCAATATATGTTTATATATATATATATATATATATATATATATATATATATATATATATATATATATATATATATATATATATATATATATATATATATATATATGTATATGTATAAGAGTAACAAAAAAAGAAATTTTTTAGATAGGAAAAAAAAAAGATCCCATAGGACTATCAGAAACTAGTCCTATGGGATCTAGTCTTTCACCCATTCTAAGTAGCTATGTCATGGATGATGTTATCAGTGATTGTGATTTTATCAACAATTGCACTTTTTTCATTCCTTTTTTTTAAAGATATGTAGATGATTTAGTTTTGGCACTTCCTAAACACAAAATTATTGAAATAGTCAACATTTTCAAGTATCATAATCAACATATACCATTTACAGTTGAGGAAGAGATAGACAATTCTCTAGTTCCTTAGAGTAGGTTTCAAGTCCAGTGCTTTATACAGGCTGGTGAATTGTTTGCAGTTGGTAAGTTTGGTATGGTTGATTCGTAGTCTTGTAATAGTCGATGCTTCTCTTATAGTTATGAAGTCTAGGGAGAGATGACCAATAAAAGATTGAAGTTTATGAAAAGTTGTTTTGCTCTTTTGTTCTAAGTTTTGTCAAGTATCCTCTACCGACTTTTTTAAAACGAATTTCGAGATTCGTTAGCTAGTTGAATTGGCATGGTTGGTAGCTTCTTTGGCACAATGATCTGCTGTTTTATTACCAGTAATTCCGGTGTGAGAAGGCAGCCATATGAGAGAGACTGTTACATCGTAAGCAGAGAGATTTTGGTATTATGTCATGAATGTTTTGAACTAATAGGTGCTCAGTGAAAATTGTATTGACTAAATAGATATATGAAAGTTAATCTGAACAAATAGTTTAGAACAAAGGTTAGAAGATTCAAGTTTGTTAAAAATAGTGAGTGAGGTATATATTGAAGGGAGATCTTTAGCCCAGAGGGGAAGTAAAGGTAGAGGAAATGAACTAGTCAGAAAAAGGTCAATATTTTTAAGTAGTGGACAAATTAATTGAGGTATAGGTTTTATGATAAGGTGTTGGTTATTGTTAGTGGAAGAAGACGGCACTGTGGCAATTAGGGAATGAACGGGATTAAATGGATTTGCGGATGTTGATGCAGCATACGAAAGTAGAAGTGATTATCGTCTTGGGTAGGAAAAAGTTCATTAGATTCACGGTATACACTCTCAATAGGACTAAAGCGAAAAGCGCTCAGAAGTAGTTTTATTGGCACCCCATTGAAGATGACTGAGGGATTTAAAAATGTTCAACCTTTTAAAACAATTGATTTTAAGTTCAGAGATTTGATGTTTTCAATTTAATCTGGAGTCAAACATAAAACCGAGAATTTTACAATAATTAACAACAGAAAGTAGAGAATTGGTAAATAAAATTTGGGGTAAGGGAGTGGAAATCCCTATGGAAAATTTTATTAATTTGGTTTTGCTCTCAGAGCGTGATAATCTTAATTCGTTAGATTTACTACACTTTGTATAAGTTTATATGAGGTTGAGACAGATTTAACATGGCAGTAAATGATTAGGTCATCAGCGTATTGAACATATTTGATGGGAGGCAAATTTCGTTGATGGCAAGAATGAATAAAGTTAAACTTAATACAGATTCTAAAGGGACACCTTAATTTTGAGGAAGAGATTGAAAAAGTTTACCCTTGGCAAGGACTTTAAAGATTCTTTCAATTAGATATTTTTTTACAAATGAGAAAATATTACCATTTAAATTATAGTGGGAGATTTTGTCAATGATTGCTTTTCTGGAGATTAAATAAAATGCCCCTTCAATGGTAAGTACAGTTGCTACGACATCTTGTTGATTATAGATTGCTTAAGAAATGTGTGTGTACAAAAAGGGTGTACATATGTGAAATTATGAATATAATTATGAATATATATTTTCTTCATACGGGGAAACTGTCCGGTTACCGGTTTCTGAAGACGTGTTTCGCGGTACTAACACTTAGATCATGATATAGAGCACATTTTTCGTCTGTACACGATTAAAATAGTATTTTCGGTATTTTTCGCGTAACTACATGCGAGAGAGTTAGAGTGGAGAAAAAGCGCGGTAAGTCTGTACCAAGCGATAGATAGCGATAGAGAGATTATACGTCTGCCTAATAAGACTCAGCAGACGAAAGAGAGGACGACTGTTTCTAGCAACAGTCAGCAGTCAAGTGTACAACTGTCTGTATTTCTAATGGAGTGGGGTTAAAATGTGAGTAGGAAGGGTTGGAGAACGGGAAATAATTTTAAAATTGTGGTAGAATGGTAGCTAGTAATACAGCGAAAAAATGACATGTCATGAAGACAAAAACGATTTGTCTTCATGACATAACCCGTTTATGTTCGTTTGTTCTTTGTAATGATCTTTCTTTTATCTTAGTATAGATTAGGACAAGGACAATTAACGATTGTCAGCGGTATGTCAGTGGTAAATTTACTGGCTTCATTTAGAGGGTCGTTGGTGCCTAAGGAATTTTCGAGAAATTTTTTAAGATTATTCTAGAAAAACCTAATTTTTGTGTTTTTATAGGATTTGAGTGCAGCTTGTAGTTCGAAATAGTTTATACGAGAGTTCGGATAATTGGTATCTTGTGAAACTGAGGATGAATAATGAAAGGGCGAAGGAAGAAAATAGTATATATGGTTAAGTTCAGATTTGTTGCAAAACTTTTCTTTTAAATTTTCTGCCAGAATCTTGGCTGTCTCTTAATTGTCAAGGATAACCTTTCGATTAAAAAAGAGATTGGAGATTTTAAGGTTATTTTTTATTAACAATTTTTTTTTCCACACTGGGCTAGTATTTGAAGTACATAAAGTTTTCTTACTTAATTAAATATCGTGTCTAAATTTGGCAAAAGATGAAGTAAAAATATACAGAGAGCAGAAAAAATGAATAAATGCGAGAGAAATAGAGAAATTCTATTCATCATGTATGCTGTGATTAGATTTGACATCAGATTTATCAGAGGATGCACTTATATATACTCTTGTAAGTCGGAGGTAGGCTGTTCTTTTAACTTTTTTAAGATTCTAGTAATACGGTTTTTATTGATCTTTTCCTTGTACCTATGTAGAGCTGCAATAAGTCCTTTTGAATACCATCTATGTTGGAGGATTTTTAAGCTTCTTGTAGTGGGGTGATACATACAAAAGAGTTCTCAAGAAATGTAATAAGTTGCGTGGAATTGAGTGTAAAATTAGTCGGATTATCTTTGTAAATCATTTTTATAGCGGAAATATAATATCCGATTATATAATTTCGATACCACCACTTTGGGTGGTATCGAAAATGCCGAAGGAGGAAAAGAACTTAATAGAGCAAGGATACCGGATGAAGATAGAATGGTAGGAGTATCAGGAGGACTGTCATTGAAGTGTACCCTTTTTTGTCCTACTGCCAACATGGGCTTTGAATTAGTACGACGAGGGATGGATAAATCCATAATGGCAGCCAGGATGGGTATGTAGTTAACGGAGATGGACTCAATTTCCGAAGATAGAAATTCTTTTGATGAAGTTAAGGATTTAGGATTAAGGACTCCTTAGAGTCAGCTGAAAATGAAAAAGAGGGAGGAGCATTAGCTGCAATGAGTGTGTGATCTGGTCAACTGGAGACTTTGCAATCATACCCCACGGTACGACCCGTAAGCTTACAAAGAAAACACTATAGTCTGTCAGAGAATAAAAATATTTTAAAGGATGTATTTTCATGGTTAATTAACAGAGAAGATTGCACTTCGAAGTTCACCTTGTCAGGGATTACAAATGTTACCCTAGGAAAACTCCTGATAATATGCCTATTGATCATCTGATGTTCCGTATTTTTTAGGGACGTCTCGATTAGTGAATGCGGAATGGAAGGAGATACATTTGAAATAAGGATTCTTTTGGTCGCAGAAAGAAGCCTGCAGATAAAGATGACATTGAAATTAATTATGACGTTCGGTGTATTAGTTGATCAACGATGTCGGTAGAAGTGAGGAAAATGCGGATTCGATTATTCGAAATGCGAGATGTAAAAGTAATATTTTTTGGATAAACCATTTCACCAATTTCTATAATATATTTAAATAAAACAGTATTCAAAATGGAGTGCATGACAATAACTTGTTCCCTTTTAGGGAACGAACGGGGAGGAGGTCTAGAGACTGCGGCAACGACATATGATTTTGGGTTGGAATTGAACCTGTTTTGTGTAAATGTAAATATTTAATTGCTGTTCATGATGTATAGTCCTGGTTACACAGACCGTAACACAATACCTAAATGTGAGTACCTAATGGACCCTCTCCCAAACTGGAAAGAAAGAAAAAAGGATCTCACCTATTTCTTGGTATTTTCACTGGTTTTCTTTAATTACACCAATATAGCCGCAATTAAATTCGACTATTGAAATATAAAACCAAATTTGATACTTGTTTTCTTATCACATTGTGATTAAAGAACTTCGCTTCGTATTGTTAACTCGTCGATGAATTACTTTATCTGTTTAACACTGTTTAAATCTTTAAAATCCGTGAGGAACTTTAAAAAGGGTGTTTAACCTTTGACAGTTATTTGACGTTTTTTGAATCGATTATTTGAAGCTTTATTTGTAAACTTCAACATTTTATTAAAAAAACAGTTTGAAAAAGTGCTTTTTAGCTTCTAAACATTTATACTACTTTTGATATTTTTCATGTCATACGGCTGTACGTATGCTCAATGAAAAGCTGGTGTAAAAGCACAATTAAAAAAAAACAGAAATTTCCATAACCAATAACAAGAAACAAGCTGAGATATTGCAGCGGACAGATCTCCCTTGCATTTTTCTGTGGCGATATTTTACGATTACCATTATTTTAATGTTTCAAAACTAATTAACTTCTTCACTGTGTATGCCATTTATAAATCGAATTATAAAATTTAGATATTCTTTTACAATGTGTTCAATTTTCAGCCTTAATGTTAATAAACAATGAAAATATTTGCAATTTCTTAAACAAGAAAAAAAATGCTATTTGATTTCCTCTGGGCAATAGAAGGTTTTGGTTTTTTTTTTAATGTTTAGCTTTATATTGAGCCTAGATACAAGTGTAACACATAAAAAAGTCAAAGTTATTAGAAATTTTTATATGCTAAAAATTTGTTATTCTTCAAACTGATATTTAAACACAAATTTAATATAATCTTGATGTTTGTTTTTAATAATTTAAAACGAAGCCATTAAAATCGATTTCTATTTACAAAATAACCCTAGAGTGACTGTTTGGATAAGTACAGTTTTTTAAATAATCGGACTCATGGATAAACAAATTGAATAACTCATAAACTGTATGGTCGTTCTGTATGATATTTAGCACCCTTTAAAATCTCATTAACTGCCATAATTTTAAATAGTTGTATTACATATCGTTATGCAAAAAAGAAAGTTATTTATATGTATATTATTTATATTTATATTAACATTTATAAATTTTAAAAAAATAAGGGTTTTTAAATTATCTCGGTCAATTCTTTATGTATTTTAATTATAAAAATCTCAATATTAGAGAACATTTTATGATCTATAACTTTTATTTTAATCATATATCTCTAACATAAATAAGAAACGTTTTATGCGCATACACTTTTTTCACGTTTTACGATTGTTTAATAAAAAATCAAAGCAAAATTAGCTGTAGTCTTCACATAATTGTCATCAGCTACCCCTCATATACCTTTTAGAGACTTTAAATATCTGTTTAAGATTTTTTCACCTTTTATTAGAGTTGTAGATCATAAAAAGTTATGTAATTTTTGAGAGTATCCAAATTAAAATACATGAAACTATTAACCAAAATAGTTGCAAAAAAAACCTCATTTTTGCAGTTATTTATAAATCATAATAACTCTTTTTTTGCGCAAAGACATGTAACATAGCTCCTGGAAATTATGGAAATGAATAAGTTATTAAAGTGCGCTAAATATCAATCAGAGCAAATAGGTTATAGGTTATTTATTCTGTTTATAAACATTTAAAATAACGTTGATATCGTTTATGCCACAAACTTATTTAGATGCTTATTAAAAACTGGTGAAAAACACACTTTCTAAAAAAAAATAGAATCTTCTATGACCATTACTAGGCAAGAGAGCATTTTATATTTAAAACCAAAGCATTTTATTCTTAAAATCATACTTCCATTGTCTATCAACAGTAAGAGCTGAAAATTGAAAGGACACTAACTGATGATCTGAATTCTGCGTTCCAACTTACATATGGCATATGCGGTAAAGAAGTAAAAATTTATAACCCGTTAAAATGATGGTATTCTTAAAATACCGCTTCGGAAAGTAGAATGGAGAACCATTTGAGCTCGGTTTTTTTTAGATTTGAACTTTTTCAAAATGAAGGGCGATTGCAAAATTTGCAATATCTCGGCTTCTGTGGCACGTAAAACATAATTTTTTTTCAAACTGGGATAGCTCAACAAAAAGTTATTTACATAATCGCTTTCTACGATAAACAAATCGTCACTATTTTTATTAGTTACATTTCATACCATTATGCAAAAACAAAGTTTATTAAAATTTATAAATTTCTGCAAAATCAAGGGTTTTTTGCAACTATTTTGGTGAATTCTTTATATATTTTAATTTAGAAACTCACAAATGGAAGAACTTTTTGAATCTACAATTTTTATTTTAACTATTTTTCTCTAAACTGGATAAAAAACGTTTATAGCCAAAATCACCTGTATGTCTTTACAGATTTATTATTAACTAACCCTCATATATATCTTTTAGAACCTTCAAATATCAGTATAAAATTTTTACGTGAAACCAATAATTTTTTCCCAGATGGACCTTTGTATAAATTAGTTCTCCGATAAAGATGAACTTATTTCTACTTTTCAATACAATAACTAAAAATAGCTACAGAAATACATATTTTAATATCTAATACTTTGTTTATGTTTATTAATTTGATATTTATTCACTAATTTGTTTTTCCGAAGTTTATTATATCATAATTATAATACCAACGAAAACGTAAAATTTAAATTAATGCATCTCGAATATGACGCGTGCACCCTGGCGATAATAAAAAATGATGAATGAAAAAAAAATAAACATTTTTTCAAGTTAATTGCGTAACGGAAACGGTGTAACATAAAAGAATATAAAAAAAGTTTCTATTTACTTACCAGAGTGTAATATCCATGTTTGACAAGCCGAAGGATTTTTTGTCGGAAATCTGAACATTCTTAATCTATGAATTTTGTATGGTGATAAACCACATTTGTAATAACAACAAATATTTCCAGCCATCTGTAAAAAACCATTTATTCATTATGGAAGTAACATTACTTTAATTTAAAATCACTTTTTTCAAATATTATCGAATGTATGTATTATCCGGTAAAATTTATTTCTAAATACCTAATTTGTTCATTTCTCATACAAATGTTTTTTGTTTTAAACACATAGAATTAAAATGTTCTACTTACCTCGGACCAAATTTTTGTAATACACTTCCAAATAAAATAAAATATTTAAATTCTTTAAACTTATTTAGATATAGGAAAATTTAGAAGTCACAGCACGTTTATGTAGGTACAATTTTAGTTGACACGATATTTACTATGTAGTTGATAGTAATAACTCTATTTTAAATGAATACCTGTGATTCATGTTCTGTTTTTGTAACATTTTTATTTTATTCTGTTTAAGTAAACCTGTCGCTACTATGTCAGTGAAATATTGCAACGCTGGTGAATTTAATTCAGTGGATCAAAAATGGACGTTTAGTTTAGTCCTTAACTTTTTCACATAACACCATCTAGTATAATGTATATCAAACAAACAATGGTATATTAAAATCTATTGAGACAGAAAGAGTGGTGACATCTAGTGACTGTCTCAATTAGAATCAAACAAATTTATACATTGCGTTGGCTAACTAGTCCTATTTAAACACTGATAGTAGTTATTGATTAAAATTTTTTTTTATTTTATCAATATAAGTGCATAAGAGTGTGTTCTCTTCCATCCTGTAAGTACTCTTTAAAATTATATAAAACAGAGTCATTTCACAGGAATTTATTGTATTTATCATAAGTCGACTTCGTCGATATAAAAACTCCAAACAAGTTTATTCGTTATCTATAACGACATGATAAAATTGCCTGTTGTAAAACAGGTCCGTATTTCAGGTCTAAATTAAATTTTAAATTTAAAGAAAAGATGTTAAATCCAACTGACGGGACTTCTGACTACAGAAGCTCCCAAAAGGAAAACCATACTAAAACTTATTCATCTGCTGTGATTGAACAACAATTCCCTACCAAAGATCAAGCTATCATATTCCCAGCTATTGAAAACCTAAAACTTCAAGATTACTTGATTCCACTAGGAATGTTGATCGAGCCCAAAAATATTCTATTTTCCTCACGGCTTTCTAACAACAGAGTGTGTATGTACCTTGCAAACAAAAACATTGTTGAACATTTTATAAATAATTATGGAGGGTTTATCGAAATTAATAATCAACGAGTCCAAGCACGTAAACTCGTCACTCCAGCAGAAAGACTAATTCTGTCAAACGTTTGTCCCACCATTCCGCATGCTTTACTAACTCAAGAAATTGAAAAATTGGGCCTTAAAACCATGTCTCCCATGTCATTTCTCAAGATAAGTGCCGGTTTGCCGGAATTCAGCCACGTTTATAGTTTTAGACGACAAATTTTTATCACACCACCACCTTCCTCAATACCTGAATCCATATTAATAAATTATGATAACACCAACTATAGGATTTTTTTGTCACAAGATTCCTTGGTATGTTTTTCATGTAAAAGGCAAGGCCATACTGCAGCAAATTGCAAAACAACCCAAGAATCAGTTTCTGAAAATTATAACCAAACTCCTCACTCCCAAACATCTTCGCAATCCACACCTACCCAAATACTTCCAACTAACCCCTCAAAAACTCCAACCGTACAACCAATCATCAATATAGATACAACCCAGTCTACACAAAATAGCTCAAAACGCAGTTTGGAAGAAATAATCACACCTCCTCCAGCGCAAGATGCTGATTCAGAAAAGCCAAGTCTAGACCCGTTTGTTAAACCAAATGATGCTCCATCCAAAAAACCAAAAAAAAGCAAGGAAAAGACACCAACTCACATACTCATGGAACCGGCCAAGGCATTCATCTCAGAGCAAAACCCTCCATTTATTCTTGATTTTAATCAAATTTCCGATCTATTTGAAAATGTTTATGGTGCACAGGATCCAGTCAGCGTCATAAAAAACTACACTAACGGTTTAGAAGCTTTAGTGAAAATGCTAACAGCAATATACCCTTACTTCAAACAAAGATCCATTAAATCTAGATGTACAAAAATAAGAAAGAAACTACTGATACATTTACAGATGACCTACTCGGATAGTGAGACATCAGAGACTGAAAGTGAGTTATCTCAGGGATCGAGTCATAAACTTCTGTAACAATCCCAAATTTCAGTTTTTATTTATTATACACGGGCTTCTCTTCAATTTTGCAATGGAACATTAACGGTTTTTACAATAATCTTCCGATGCTCCAAATAATTCTGGGTAGATACAATCCAGACATAATTTGTCTTCAGGAAACTAACTTCAAAAATGAAAAAATACAAGCTTTAAAACAATTTAAAAGTTACTGCAAAAATCGAACTAGCCAAGAAAAAGCCAGCGGCGGAGTAGCTATCTTTGTAAAAAAGTCAATTGAAACCACTGAAATTTCTCTCCAAACTAATCTAGAAGCAATTTGCATTAAACTTAACTCAAGTCCAAATATTCACGTTTGTAACTTATACCTACCTTCAACAACGCAAATCGACTCAGAAGCATTAACTGAACTGTTACAACAAATTCCCCAACCCAGACTTATTTTGGGCGATTTTAATGCCCACAAATTTTATGGGGCTCCTCTACTATAAATAATAGGGGAAGACTGCTAGAAGAGATATTTGAAAAGTCCAACCTTTCAGTCTTAAACGATGGCAGGCCCACTAGATTCAATATACAGAACGGTGAATCTTCATGTATAGACCTTACGATATACGAACCAGGTCTGACCCCACAGCTCACCTGGGATAGGCTCGACTTTTTATACAATAGTGATCACTATCCACTTTTTATTCATAATAACAAAAACCAAGGTAGACAGACATTTACTCCAAAATGGAATTTAAAAAATCCTAACTGGAATCTTTTTTCCAATTTAATCGAAAGCAGTATGACCACATTTAAAAGTACCCCAAATATAGAAGAGACACTAGAGAACCTTGTTACCATTATCACAAAAGCAGCAGAAAAAGCAATAGGAAAGACCACATGCATAAAACAACGCAACCCTGTCCCATGGTGGAATCACGAATGCAAAACAGCGGTTGAATCTAGCAAAAGAGCTTTTAACCAATACAAGCGCTACAAAACTGTTGAGAATAAAATTGAATACAGAAAACAACGTGCTATAGCCAAAAAGACAATTAGAAATGCTAAACGCCAGTCATGGACTCAATATGTATCAACGTTAAATGCAAACACTCCCATGACTGAAGTATGGAACAAAGTCCGAAGAATATCCGGATTAAATAGCAATCAGAATATTAAAAGCCTCGAAATAAATGGAAAGGCAGTTACTAGTAATACTGAGATTGTCAAAATCCTTGCTAACACATACAAAAACCGATCCAGTAATACTAATTATAAAAAATCTTTTATTAATTACAAACAGCAAGAAGAAAATAAGGAAATGAGCATTATACCTAACACAGGTGAACCGTTAAATTTACCCATTTCTCAATTAGAGTATACAGAAGCATTATCAAATCTCAAAGAAACTAGCGCTGGTCCCGACGATATTCCTAGTATTTCTATCAAACACCTTCCAGATAGCGCTCACAAACAACTTCTAAATATGTTTAATATTATTTGGCTACAGCACAAATTTCCAGAAAAATGGCATGAATCCACTGTTATACCTATACAAAAACCTAATAGTATTAAAACTAGTTCCGAGTCATACCGACCGATATCTTTAACATGCGCCATATGTAAGTTACTAGAAAAAATTATTAATAATAGACTAAGATGGCACCTGGAGAGACAAGATTTAATTATTCCAGAACAAAGTGGTTTTAGAGAGCAAAGGTCAACCATAGATAATATCATAGATTTAGAAAGTGACATTTCTGAAGCATTCGCACTAAGAAATAAATGTCTAGCGGTTTTCTTTGACATATCAAGAGCTTTCGATACAGCCTGGCACGATTATATAATAAAAAAATTACATAGTTGGAACATCCAAGGTCACTGTTTTTTCTTTATTAAAAACTTTCTTCAAAATAGAGCTTTCAGAGTAAAAGCACGCGTCTACGCGGATGATCTTGTAGTTTTTTGCAAAGGTAAAAATATACAAAATATATTTTGTCACACACAGAACTTTATACAACACTTAGAACTCTGGTCACAAAAAACAGGTTTCTGTTTTTCCACTGAAAAAACTCGTTTCATCCTGTTTTCTAAGAAAAATATCACGAACACCCCCAACCTAAGACTATGTGATGAGAACCTAAAACGTGTAACGTCAATAAAATTCTTGGGCATGACATTCGAAGAAACTCTAAGCTGGAAACTTCATATAACAAATTTGATCTTATCTTGTCACAAGCGATTAAATCTTCTAAAAACTCTGGCCAATAAAGAATGGGGTGCGGATCGCCAAACACTTTTAATGTTATACAGAACATTAATCAGATCAAAATTAGATTATGGATCTACTGTGTATTCTACAGCCACTAAGACACTGCTAAAAAAACTTGACAGTCTTCACAACCTATCTTTACGTATAATAACTGGAGCTTTTCGCACAACACCAATCGAAAGTATTTATTGCGAAGTTGGTGAACCGTCCTTAGAAGACAGAAGACTTTATTTAAATGTAGCATACGCCGCAAAAATCAGGTCTAACCCAAAAAACCCTACTATTCACAATTGTTTTACAGAAAAATTCCCAAATCTCTTCATAAATAAGCCAAGAACTGCCAAACCTTTCTACGCAAGGATTAGAAGCTATTTAAACCAATTAAACTACACGTTCCCAGAATGCTTTTCCTCCCAATCGTCCTCAATTCCTCCATGGCAAATAAAGAACCCCCAGTGCCTAACCCGCCTCATTTCTTTCGACAAACACTCAACAAACCCACAGTTAATCAAATATGCGTTCAACGATATGCTTCACAACTACAAGGATTATACACATATATACACAGACGCATCTAAATCAAATGAAGGTACTGGTGCTGCAGTCATAACCCCAACATCGACAAATAAATATAAACTCCCTTCAGAGTACTCCATTTACTCTGCTGAACTATATGCTCTATACCAGGCCACCATTGCTGTCAACACATCCAATAATACCAATTATATTATACTCACAGACTCTCTAAGTTCCGTACAGTCAATCCAATATGTATATCCAAGTAATCCTTTAGTCATCAAGATAAAAGAAGAAATCCACACCACCCAACTGAATGGAAAAAACATTATATTATTCTGGATACCATCCCATATTGGAATCCCAGGAAATGAACAGGCAGACAACGCTGCAAAAGAAGCTGCAAGTAGTGATAGTGCGGAGTGTACTAAAACATTTACGAGTGCGGACGTGAAAGCGGCGGTTAAATATAAAGTGCGATATATGTGGGAAGAAAAGTTTAAAGTGTCATCGGCCAAGCTACGCGATGTTAAAAAATCGATAAAACCCTGGCCCACATTACCAACAAGTCGGAGAGACCAGGTAATATTAACGCGACTCCGACTGGGTCATACGCGATTAACTAATAGCTACGTGTTCTCCAACAAACAAGAACCAAGATGTGACAACTGTGATGAAAAATTAACAACCAAACATATATTAGAGAAATGTCCAGCACTAACGCCAAAGCGCATGTTGTACAATATACCAAACAAACTTAGTAATATTTTAGGTCTACAGTACAATATTTCAAACATAAAAAGTTTCTTAAGCTCAATTAACATTTTAAATGCTATCTAAACTAACATTATAAATGTAATACAAATTATTGTTCACTATCATTGTTTCGCTAATAGCCAATTTGGCTGATGCGATTTTGTTAATAAAAAAAAAAAAAAAAAAAATTACCAATCCCAACTTCCTTTTGATGTCAAATATGAAAATATATTAAATTTTGAATCCCTATTAGAAGTTAACTGTAAAATAGACAAAAATAAAATAACCTATTTTCTTTCTATACCTATTGATTTTGAATTGGAATTTGAACTTTTTTATTTATTACCTACTCCCACAGAACATGAATCAGAATTTTTAACAATAATACCAAACACAAAATTTTTGCTGAAATCTAAAAATATAATAAAACCTCTAAACGACATATATACTAAAGGTAAAATATTCCAATGCCCTGGTCACCTTCAAAACAATAAAAATTTTAAATGCGAAGAACAAATAATATCCAATGGAAATTCTTCTGAATGCCAATATATCAAAGTTGAAATTTAAAAAAATCGTATAGAAATCATCCCAGAAGTAAACCAATATTTAGCTATATTTCCTTGGCCAGAAAAATTAACTATAAATTGTCCACAAGAAACAGAGATTAAAACATTAACCGGAATATATCTTTCTAGAAAATTCGAATTCCAAATAACATTTAGAAATCAAGAATTGGTCTTTTTAGAAAAAACATATGGACAACCACTTATAATAAACAAACCAAAAATTTAATTTAATCCCACAAAAATTGTACCAATGAAAATTAACCTTAAGTCACTGGAACTTAAAGAAATGCATACCAATGGACCATTTCCTATTCTGACGATATATACAAAATTCCACATTCCAAGCGTATGGACTATTCTACTGTATATTGGTATTATCCTATCTTTATTATATTTTATTTACAAAAGAAAACAGCAGAGGAAAGCAGCAAGAACATCAAAACAAAAAGAAAACAAAATTCAACTTCCTGAAGGAGCTTCATTTTAAGATGAAAGGAGTTATAGTGAATAACCAGCAGTGTATGCAAATAGTTGTAGGACATTGCCCAAGCCGCGTCTACTGTTTCAACATATCTCCGGTTAGCTAGAATTATATTTTTATCATTTTGTGTTGTTAGGCATGTAAATATTAATTTTATAATCTAGTTTAGAATTTGTTCTCTTCAATGAAACTTGTTTTTGTAAAAATTGTTTAAATAAATCTTTTTAAAAATCGATATACCGAGTGTTCCAAGTTTAGTTATATAATATAATGAATTTATAATAACTATGCGGGGTCTGGAATATAGTCGATATGCTAGACAGAGAGCCAGAGAGTGAAGAGACTACATCAGTAGAACGGACGATGGGAGGTTCCCAAAAATTGCAAGTTATGAAAAAGCCAATGTATCGGGGCAACTTAAAAGTCATTCTAAACGGTGATACGAGAGCTTAAATTTGGAGTCTGAGGATTTAATTGCAATAATGGACAGGTCTTAAATTAAGGGAAAATAATCAAAATCGTAGAATTTGTTTTAAACAGTTTTTACTGTCAGACCACATAATTACCGATATCGCCAAAATATCTTCCCTATGAATAACAACAAAAAGCACTTAGAGAAAGTTAAGTGGGAAATGCTAAATAATAATGAAGAACTTGTTAAATTAATTATTTAATTACATATTGGAGATTTTACACTGGAAAAACAACTTGCAAGTTTAAAATTTGATTTAAACAGGTTACTTATATAGCAGTTTGCCTAAGAATGAACAGATGAGTGTTCTGAGAAATGACACCGGAGAAATTGTGCAAATGTGCAATAAAGTGCATCTTGTTTTAAGCAGTTTACTTATAAAAGTTTATATATATATATATATATATATATATATATATATATATATATATATATATATATATATATCTATGTTATATGAGAAAATATTAACTTTGAACTAGCTTAAGTTCGCCGACTTCAGATTTTATCATCCCATTCCCATAGTTTTATATAAATAATGTAAATATGTTCATAATCATATTTTTTTTTTCTCTTGCGAAATCTATCAGGAATTGTCCTTTCTCATCTATTTCATTGTGTTTACTATATTTTCCTATTGCCGGTCTAAATACTTCTTACTTCCATATTTTGGCATTTGCGTCGCATAAAATATGTTTTATATCATATCTGGGTATATTTTCGATTGTTCTGTTTAATTTACTGTAGAAAAATTATTTGGCAGCATTAACTTTTTCTTCTGAAGGCGCGTGAATATTTATGAGGGTGATTTTTTGGTATTTTCCCTTAAACCTGATACTACACATGCGGTCTCATACTGATTTAAACTCAAACTATTGCTTCTTTTAGCTCTTTTTTATCACAAAACCTGTGTCTAACGTTCGATTCTTTCCGCCGCTGTTAAAAATACTGTACCTTCTATTTCTAATATATAAGCTGTTGTTTTCCATCTGTTTTGTCTCCTGTAAAGCTACTATGTATGTCAAAATGAAACTTTTCGATTTCTCTCGCTAAATGTTTAAATAATTTAAGTATTCTCCATATGTGCCTCTTACATTCCATTTTCCTAAAACTAAGTGTTTGTTTCGACATGTTTTCTTGTGTTTTCGTCCGGTTTTTATTTTTTTCCTTTTTTCCTTTTTTTGTATTATCGTTAAAATTGTTATGTGCTTGTTTCGTCAACGTTATTTCAGTAGTACATTTAGTTGCTAGTTCTTTGATGATTTTTTAACTATTGCGCCTTCTTTGTCATTCCACTTCCATTCGCTGTTATTTACCCATATTATTTTTACTCCAATCTTGACTTCATTTCCTTTAATTCTTTCTTCTTGAGCTATGTTTCTAATTGTTTTCTGTATTTCTCGTTCTTTTATTTTTGTATCTTTGTTGATACATACTTTTTACTCTTTAATTTCTTTTAACTTGTGCTTTTTTTCCATTATTTTTCTTTTCTCTTTTTGGTTTTCTAATTTAATTAGGCATGTTTTTTCGCCTAACCTGTAAGCATTCCTTATTTTAACCTCTACCCCTATATGTTGTTTGATGAAATTGTTGATTTTTCTTTTTAACCCTGTTTGCTCATATGTGTCTATCCTAAGGCCGTTTATAACTATGTTATAATAAATTAATAATAAATAATATAAATATAATAATAAATTTTATTCGTCGGTGTTTTTGTTTCATGTTTTTTGTTATTTCTTTGAGTTCTTCATTGATCTCTATATTTTCTTGTTTTATTTCTGCATTTTCTTTTCTCAGCTCTTTGTTTTCCATAATAAGCTTTTCTATTGTTTACTTGCTTTCTTTTTGATTTCTTTTTATTTCCTTAATGGCATCGGTAAGATAGCTCATCATTATTAGTAATTGATCAATTTTTGTTTCCTTATTTTTTTTCTCTGGAGTTTTTGTTGGTGTTCTCGAGAACTTCTTACTCTTTCTGAAAATGTTATCTTCTTCCTCGCTGACTTTATATATGTCCTTCCTTTTTGATCCTCCTTCTGAAAGTGTGTCATCCCAGTCTAAATATTTCAGATATTTTTCCATTTTCCGGCGCCAAACACTGTCTTCCACCTCAACAGTTTAGAGAAGACAGCGTTTACCGTATTTATTTTATGTTTATTAGCCGTTGTTATTTTTCTGTGTCTACCCCGAAAGTCTACTCACAACGATAACGTCGCAATTTCAAAGGTCAGAGTTTCGTTTCTATGCTTTGATGTTAATTAGGCTTATCAATTATAGCGATCTTACTTTTTATAGGCCTTGTTGTTTTCGGATGTTATTTCATTGATTTTAAAGTTTTTTCTTAGCACTTTCCTTCACTTATTATCTTATATTGTTCACTGGATATTTTCAATAATTTATTTCCCGTTACAACTATCAGAAATTAAGTTTATTGCAGACGACAAATAAAATACTTGTTTACGTTTTGGTTACCGTGTTGCCAGTACCTGTTTATATATATATATATATATATATATATATATATATATATATATATATATATATACGGTGTGGAAACCACTTATGGAATAAAATTGTTTGTGTCCTTATTTTAAAAAATAATAAAAAACTTGCGCTTTTAAATATAAATTTGAATGAACAGGGTGATCCACGAAAGTCTGGCATGGTCTATAATTTGTATTTTAAATGAAACACCCTGTATTTTTTTATGTTTTTGAAAGCTCCTTAACAACCTGATCTCAACGAACTATATCATGTATGGTCTTTTAAGAATAATACAAGGTTAAATTTTGAAATTAAATATAATTTTCTTTAATTTTCTAATAAATATAAGACAATTATTTTATACAATACCCGAGGTAATTGATTGGATTACATTAAAATAAATGCTCAAAATGTTCTCCACCTGGTCGCTGGCTAAAGCACAGTCTCCTATAAAACTCGTCCCGACCTTTGTTTAAAGATTGAGGTGAAATAACTCAGTATTTCTGTAGTTATCCTTTTCTTTGAGGTCTTCAATGCTAGTTGGTTGTATTGCATATACTTTGCTCTTGAGACAACCCCACAGAAAAAAATCCAAAGGCGTAAGATCTGACGACCTAGCTGACCACTCAATAGTACCCCTTCATCCAATCCATTTATTGAAGAAGACTTCATTTAAGTAATTTCTCACCATTAAAGCACAATGGGGTGTTGCACCGTCCTGCTGGAATCAGACAGTTTCATGCGGTAGGTTCGGATCTATTGGATTGAGATATAAGTTAGCCAACTGAGGAAGAACATAGTCTCTTAGTATGCTTAAATATTTGTCCTCTGTCAAATTACCATCTACAAATATAGGACCAATAATACGATCTCCCATAATACCTGCCCAAACATTCAACTTTTGACGATACTGAGTGTGTCTCACGCATCCAATGATGATTCTCCGCTGACCAATATCTACAGTTTTTTCGGTTTACCTCTCCGTTATATTAATGTAAATGTTGATTCATCAGAAAAACGAATTGTGCCAAGAGCTATTTCATTTGTGTTAATTGTATCCATTATTCTCTCGCAGAAATCCCTTCTACGATCTGGACAGTCTTCTGTTAGCTCCTGCACAAAAGTCAATTTATATGGATAAAGTTTTTCTTCATGGAAACACCTTAGGATAGTTGTGTGACTCACATTATTTTGACTTGCAATTTGACGTGAACTTGACACTGACGTTGGATTAGCTTTTAATTGGGAATTTATTATTTTAATGTAAAATGTCAACACACCAACAACTGATTGATAACAATCTGCATTATTTATCATTATTTATCGATTTTGTTTAATTAGAAAAATTAGCAAAAAATGTTAACACGGTTACTAAAAAGAAATTTTCCCCAATATACTGACACTTAGAATAGAAGTGTGATGTCTGTATTTAGCTTATTTAAAATAATACCCTAACATGTGATAAATTAATAATTTCAAAATTTCACTATTGCTAGAAACTACTTAACTATTGCTTAAACGGCAAACGTTTAGGCAATTTGACATTTTCAATAAGCACTTTATTTTATAAACATTATAAACATGTTTCCACTTTTTTAAAAGTTTAACAAAAACAAAGTGTACAGACCAATGGATTAAACACAACAGAACTAGCAAAACATTCTCTAGAAAATAGCCATTCTTTTGATTTCGCAAATGTATAGATTTTGAAAAAAGAACAAAATTACAACAAAAGATGCATATTGGATATGATTCACATAAAAAAGATCCAAATTATATCAATAATAAGACATCAAAGATCTTTCCAATATGTCTCATAATTTAATAAATTGAGTTGTTTGTAAATGCACCATGGCAGAAATTTAAGATACGACCCTGAACCACTCCTATTTAAGATACCTGTCAGATGTCATCTGTCAATGTTAGATAGTTAAAGTCAGTTAGTCCACGTTAAACTTTTGAAAAAGTATAAACATGAAATATAATTGCACAATGTAATGTTTATAAAATAAAGTGCTTGAAAATGGCAAACTGCCGAAACGTTTAAGCAATAGTTAAGTAGTTTTACTTACAACAGACCGACAAACCCAGGAAATAAAAAAGTTTATATATATAGATATATATATCTGTTTACTATCAATTAATTTACAAAATAAAATGTAACGACTATACATTTTACTCTGTAAATTTACTGATGTCAGAAGGAATTAAAAAAGTTTTATAAACACGTTTATTTTACTGTCATACGTACTAGTTTCCGTTCGGAGAATCATATATCAGTATCTCTGCAAAAGCAATATTTATAAACTACACAAATTTTAAAAATTGCACTTTAAAAAAAAATATTGTCTGAGCTATTTAGATTTTTAACGTTATATGGATCAATAACATTATACTCTCTAAACTCAATTTTCTATAGCAAATAACGATAATAATAAATAGTGATAACGATATTTTTTAGAAATCTAATATGAATCCTCCGAAATATCGTTATCACTATCTTCTATTTGCGAATCAGTGTCGGACTCATTGTCGGCATTTGCAACAAAAATTGTTGCAACGCCGACACTGAATGCCTCCGTTCGTTACAGGTAAATATATACGAGGATATTACTGCCAGCATCCCACACCTAGGGTGTAGGGTTGTGTTATGCTGGATGTATGCATCAAACTCCGCTGATGCTACATCCTCACCAAAATAATGCGTACATGTACTACAGTAATATAGTACTCTCACAAGTGGAGCACAAAAAGGAGTACATGTACATTTAAGCATCTTAAAAAGCAGTATGATAAAAAATAACGCATATCTATATTTATAAGCTTGAGCTGTAATAAAAAAACTGCTAACAGTAGAGAATATAATATGTAGAAACATGAAATCTTACCCCTGTAAATAGTAACGTATACCAACCAATTCTTTTAATATATACGTGACTTTTGGCCAGTTACGTGACTTCAGGCCGTACGAATAATATAAATATGATACAATTGTAATTGATAATTTTGAGATGGATGTAGATTAACACAAAGTAAGATTTCAATAAGCCAACTCTTTTCTAAATTTATCTTCATTATTTGATTGACTTTAAGATGGATGCTAATTATATATTGCCATTTTTATTTTAAATTTAACTTATTTATTGCAACTACAATATTGTAAAATACTTTTTTTCATTAGATATATTCATTTTATCACCGTTTAATATCACTAATCGTTTTTTGTATGATAATTTTAATAATTCTTCCTTTTTATATATTATTTTTAAATTAAGATACTTAAGATTAGCATATTTAAAAAGATGTTAAGTTATGACCGCTAAAAAAGGTATCTGAAATGGACCACTGGCGAATTAATGACCGTTCTGGTTAACTCCAGAGCTATGTGTTCGTGCAGCCTCCCTAACAATTTAAGACAACGGTTACCTTTACCTCAATTTAGTTTTAAGTCTTCGATAGCTTATCCCAAAACAGGAGTCGAAGAATTTCCTAGTTTTAATATCAGATGACCATATTTTTTTTGTACGTCGCTTTAAACCCATTCCATCACTTCGATGCTAACATTAGGGGAAATTGTTGCCTGATAGCAATCGAAGAACCGTCTATGACCAACATATATTCTTACAGAGACCAATGTTCATTATCCACTTTAAAACAATAAATTACTTGCCCGTCGTAGATAAACTATAGTATGCAAATATTTACGCTTACCTTTTGCCTTTCAGTTAACGTCTTGTGCTTCAAAATCAGATAAATAACAACGAAGATATAATGTAATGGTCTTTCGGTACGTTAGTTTGTTTGAACATAATTTATGGATGGAAATCATTCGTTGGTTAGTCTTCGTCATAATTGGATTATATCTGAATATATTTGTAAAATTGTTGTAGATAAAATATAGTAGCAACAAATCCAAAAATAGTCATATTGAATATTTATGTATGATAGTGGATATTTAGATAAGACTCTTGACTAATTATACGTTCAGATGAGATCTGTGTGTACTACTGAGTGTTCAGCGGAGACTATTGTCGAATTGTACGTTCGGTGGAGATTTGTGTATAGTAGTGGTCGTTCAGATGTGGCTTGTAGAGAACATTTAGGTCCTTATCGGTTTGTGATCATCCTCATATCTATGTCGAGTAATATACGTTAGTTGTTTGAACATACTGGAAGAATGGTAAACATCCGTTTGTTAGTCCTCGTTACAATTGGATTATATACAGTGTGTAAAAGCCAAATGGAATAAATTCATTATTTAGGTTTCTTTACATATTTATAAAAAATTCCGAAACACGTCAAATTTAAATTATAACTTGACATTCTTTAACGTGAAAATGCAACCCCTACCTTCAACCCCCTTAGAATGACAGGTACATCCCCCAATTTTTAAAATAGGAAGTATAGGCTTATGATATATCGTTTGAAAGGTCTTTTCATTCTCCATTCAAAAATGTTGTCGCTTTCAAGTTTATTAAGATTAGTTAAGATAAAATAAATTAAAATCATGTGGTTACCGAAACTCGCTAAAATATACTCAAAACTTATTTCCCGTTTAGGTCTTGATAATGAGAAAGTGAACAAAAACCATAGCAATGTGGTTTTTAGATGGCAACCATTAAAAAACTTGAAAGAATTTCCGTAGCAACATTATTTTAACACGCATTAGTAAATTGTTTTATTTAAGTTGTCAGTATTTTAATTTAAATAAAAAGTTTGTTCAATTAAATTCTGAAAAATGGTTAGATTAACGGAAATGCATAAAATAACAGTTTTACAAATGATTGATTACGGAGATAATACCCGAACCCAACAGGAAGTAACTCGCCTATTTCATGAGAAATTTCCTAATTTACCGCCTATATCCCAAGGAACAATAAGTAAAATAGAGAAGCAGTTTCGCGAGTTTGGTCTTGTAAGGCAGATAAAAAAAGCAGCTGCCAATGCACAGAGTGATGAACTCAAATTAGATGTCTTGCTTGAGTTTCAGGAAAATCCTCATACATCGAGTAGACAGGCTAACATATTAAAAGAAAATAAATTGCATCCCTATAAGATGATACCTACTCACGAGCTCATGGAAGACGATTTTGATAGGACAACTTTTTTTTGTGAGCAAATGATGGACATGTTGGATAACAATATTATCCAATTAGAAGACGTTATGTTTTCTGATGAGTGTAGTTTTTCACTTAACGGTCATGCTAATCGGCAAAATTGCCGCTACTGGGCCACGGAAAATCCTCACTGGATGAGAGAAGAACACACTCAATATCCTCAAAATGTTAATCTTTGGGTAGGGATTGTAGGGAACAATATCATTGGTCCCTTTTTCATTGAGGGCAACTTGAATGGCAACAATTATTTGGCACTACTTCAAAATGATGTCATTCCAACGTTGGAAAATTTATATCCTGATTCAGGAAACCCTAAAGTTCCAGCGAATACGATATGGTTTTAGCAGGATGGAGCACCACCACATTACCAACTTAATGTCTGGCAGTACCTCGATACAATATTTCCCAATCGGTGGATAGGGAGGCGAGGATCGATTGAATGGCCAGCGCGATCACCTAATCTTACATTATTAGATTTCTTTTTATCGGGATATGTGTACAAAAGTAAACCTTCTGATTTAAATGACTTAAAAGAACGAATAACGCTTGCGATTAGGTCGATCACGCCTGTTATGTTAAATAATGTTAGAAGACAGTTTTATTTGAGATTAGAATGTTGCCAAGACGTTTGCGGTAAACATTTTGAACATCTACTTCATTAACATTCATAGTTCTTTTTCGTGTTTTACATTTTATTACGTTTTGCATTACATTTTAGATTTTGATTGTATTGTACTGAATTTCGGTAACCACATGATTTTAATTTATTTTATCTTAATTAATCTTAATAAACTTGAAAGCGACAGCATTTTTAAATGGAGAATGAAAAGACCTTTTAAACGACATATCACAAGCCTATACTTCCTATTTTAAAAATTGGGGGTTGTACCTGTCATTCTAAGGGAGTTGAAGGTAAGGGTTGCATTTTCACGTTAAAGAATGTCAAGTTATAATTTAAATTTGACGTGTTTCGCGATTTTTTATAAATATGTACATTAACCTAAATAATGAATTTATTCCATTTGGCCTTTACACACTGTATGAATATCGTTGTAAAATAGTAATTGTTGTAGATAAAATATAGTATGCAATAAAACGTTATCGTATACCAATAATCATATTTGTGAGTTGTGTATAGTAGTTACAGTTCGGAGGATACTTGTAATGACTGCTCAGATGAGACTTATATATTTATGTATAGTAGTTGTTGACTTCCCTCGTCTTTCCTGCGGTGTCCAATACAATACTTTTTTGTTATTTTTGTAATAAATAATGCTTCACTTATGGTCTCGTATGGTACATTTATTTAAACACACTAGATACTCATGATTTGGTTTATTAGTTATCTAAGTACAATACTAGATAGTACTCAGTTGACGTTAACAATATTAACCTCGACCAGTCTCTTGATTCTTTATTCTTAACAATAATGATAATACTAATAATCCCGTGATTTCCAGCTATTTAACACACGTGAGTTTGTTATCATAATACGTTTGTTATTTGTTAATTGATACACGTTATTTAATAATCTTTCGACTACATTGCAAATTTCACTAGGTCAGAGTGTCTCTCGTTACAACGATATTTTCAATGTCGTAAACAAATAATATATTTTCGCAAATGTGTGTCACGTTATTAAAAAGATTAATTAGATCTGATGCTTAATTAAATCCCTTTACATCCCTATCCCTCAGAAGAAAAATTTTCTGAGTGTTTTCTGTTCGTTTTCAATCAACTACATGAACTGTTTTTACTCTTCCCTTCCGAAAGAAGAAAATTTTTCGTGTCATCATCAACTGATTACTGTACATATATACATTATTTACATTCAGTATTTACATATACATATTTATAGAACTATACAAATTTTTGGTACATATTTCCTTATTATCTAAAAATTTTTTTTTTATTTTTTAATTTAGTAACCTCACCTAACATCAGCATATTATAAGGTTACCCTGATTGTTCCCTTGTAATATGCTATCTGGTATCCTTTATTATGCCTTATATTATCTTAATATTTTACCTACTTTTTTTTTAAACGTTAAATCATTCAGATTATATTACATATTAACCCCTATTATGTTATTATGTGCACATAATATTTACAATACTATTTACATATTAAATCAAAATTACAATAATAAAATCTCATATTAATTCTTGGTACCAAGTTATAGTTCTGTTTTCAGTTTTCGTATACACGATTAATCACTTTGACATCTCACAATAAAGTTTTGCCGTTTTAACCATTTATTCATTTATCCCTATTTCTTTTGTTTAACTAATATACAATCTAACATTTTCTTTTATTATACACATTTTAAATATATTATATTGTACGAACTTAAAAGTATATTTACACATTATATTCATTTAAATATAATTTTATATTATTTGCATTCAAAAGTACATTTTTATATTTCGAGTATATTCATTGACTCTTTTTACAGCAATGCCAAGTATTGCTTCGTTAATAATTATTCTAGCCATAAACTCTGTGCCTTGGTCTGCTATTATTTTTCTGGGTACTCCATACCTCGAGATAAATTTTTCTACCAATGATTTGGCTACTGTTTCGTCTTATTTTATTCTGTATTATGTATCTTTCTATGTAGTTGCTTAATTCGTATTGTAAGTCAATATATGTCTGTTCCCATTTTCATCCATGTACATGTTCATGGGTTCCTTGTAAATAATTGAGTGCTTATGCCTTTGGCAGTCGTCGCATCTCTTTACATTTCACATATTTCTCAACATGTCTTCGTAATTCGATTTAGAAATAGTATTTCCTTATATTTCTGTACTATATATCTTATTTATTCTTCCATATCCTTCCTGTAATATGTGGAAGTCGTTAATTATAGCTCTTCTTGACCTGCTTATCTTGTACTATATTATATATTGCTTGTATTATGTTTATCTTATACTGCCTATACAAGTTTTTATACCTTTTCCTTAAAAAAATTATTTTTTCTAATATTTTCGTATTTTATTAAGAATTGGCTGATTCTTTTTTTCATCTCTTTTTATTTTCATTTTTTAAGGGGATGTGTAGGTTGGGGTGTGATTCTCGAGAAAGAAGGGTTTATTTCGTACTAACTTCACTGCAAATAGGTAGCAACGCACACGTTGATGTAATCGATAATAAAACACATTGCTTGATGTGGTGTATTCAGATGAAAAATAAAACAATTAAAACTACATTATACAGATACACACATGTTGATTGCTATGACAATATGACAATGCCAATGAAATATGGCAGACAACCGTTGACAGCATCCTACGTCACAATGGTTGACAGGGTTGCCAAGTATAATCTTGTTACAATTTTTCATTATTCTCATTTTCTTTATAATCTTCAGGGTCTTGATATTTCCTCTTGCATGGACTTGCCAACTACGCGCATTCCAACTATATCATCTAGACTACTATATCGCTCCTTTAAAAATAAACCGAAATAATTCTAAAATCACATTTTTTTGGGAAATTGCGTTTAAAGTTTTGCATGTTTGACCTCACCTATATTTAGAGGAATATTATTGAATGTATATGGTTTAAGGAAATGTGATAACGTTTGGCGTATTCATAATGAAATTCTCTTTTAATTCGTACATATAAATACCTGTTATCGTGCATGTTTCAAAAGGTGCGTTAGTTTAAAAAAAAGATTGGGGACTTAGTTCGTTTTATAATAAAAAATAAAGATAAATATCTAAATTTCGGATTACACGAAAACCTGTTAATGCAATTTCGCTTTTAAAAATATTTTTATAATTTTTTTAATTTTAAGATTACATTCTTTTTATAATTTAAAGTAAAATGAAATATATTAGACTTTCAGTGTTATTACTGTTTAAGATTATTAAAAAGTAAGTGTCTTATAATAATTAAAGTTTAATTCTATTTAACGTTATAAAATTGTTAAAACTTGCAATTGATAAAGAAATTACTAAAAAGTTATTGAGAAGGATAATCCTTACATAGTATAAAATAAGTCGGATTTTAATGCAGTTTTCATCAATAATAGACAGACTAATATAAGGGAAGGTTTGTTTCTATAATATAAACCCGTGGAAAGCCGGGTGGGTGCTAGTAATAAAATAAAATACAAAATTATATAAGTATTTTATTAAAAATCAAGTTTTTGTAGAAACGTAACACAAAATGATAGTCTTTAAGAAAATTAACAAAAAATAATATAAAGGAACTTTGCTTAATATTGAATACAATAAAATTGTCTTTGAGCTCTCTTATTATTAGCAGTCTTGTACTCTTAATTATGCCGTAATAATAATGAGATCACGTACATAGGAATACAATAGTAAATTAACAGGGTAATTTATATTTTACCTATTATAAAAATTAGCGTAGTATGACGGAATTAATCCTTTAGTTGCTAACTCCTTCAGATTTTTCTTTTTATTAGCGCTTTATATTCTTTTTTTGAAGTATAAGCTTTTTTAAGCAGAATTTCACTGAGAGGTGTCATTTTTCTTCTTTTATTTCGCACGTTTACTTCCTTAAACTCTTCTTCTTTATATGACATTTTTTATTTAAACGTAAATGGGTAGTCTTTAGACACCTTTAATTGTTTAATATCATTCCAGTTAACGTTTTGCCCATTAGTGTTGATACTGAAATTATAGTGCCACTCCTCTTGTAATTCTTTTAAATATACGAAAAAATCGAAAAACAGCTCGTGTACGGCTATTGCTGGTCGTGTCTTTTTTGCGTTTTTGATAAAGGCAATATACTAAACCGGCGTGTAGATAGGGTCAGGTTTTAAATTTTTCTTGACCTCTTTCTGTATTAGACTATGCACACTATCTGCCTCGTTTTGGGTGTGACCCCTGATCAAAAATTTGTGCGTTATACTCTTAATATTTAAATTAGACACGGCATACATATATAAGGTTAAGACAAACTTATTTTTGTTTTGTCCACAACAATTATCTGAATAGAAGATGACGTTTTTCGCTTCTTCATTGTCAGAGCTTATATTTATCAAATATTTCCAAACACACGAACCAATCTCGATTGCACCACGTTTGGCGTCACATTCTGTCTAAAAGTAGCAATGAACGTTGTCGTATGGAGGCTTGTCGTCTTTACTATTCAGTTCAGTTAATGTTAGGTTGTAACTACTCAATTTACTTTTATAATAAAATGCTGAAGTTTCACCTCTAGGACCTTGTTTTCGTTGTTTATATTCATTCTCTCATTAAATTTCTCCTTCCTACTTGGTTATTTTTCTTTAATATGGCTCTGATATTTTTTATCTTTTACTGCGAAATTAGGACCATTGCGATCAATGTGTTCGTATGCAGTACATTGGTCCTGATCCTTTTTTGGTTTGTGGAAACTTAAGTTTAACTCATTTGTAAAAATGTTATAGTAAGTTATGTAACTGCCAATTTGTTTATTTTTTTCAGTTTGTGCAGACTTAAAGTCACTATATAAATCCTTAATTGTCCTGCCACCCTCGACATATTGTCTTAAACTGTTAGTTCTAACGTAGTGGCCCTCCATTCTTGGAATTGTATCAATATGTTTTGTGATATCATCTAACAATTCAGGATCCAATCTATGATTATTGCCGTGTTTTTCGCGTTTGTCAGCAACTAAGCCCATCTCATCAGTGTTGGTAATTATGATGTAAATCATTCTATCAGTGATGTCCAACGTACTTCTGAAAAAGGTCTTACAGACTCTTATTTTGTCGCCTTGTAAATTAAAATAAAAAGCCTTATTAGGGCGACGAGGTTTCTTAGCGTTTGTGTACTTATATTTTGGTTCTATGTCAATCATACAATTGTTTATGTAGATTCTTTGCTTATTTAAATCACCTAACTTCCAGAATTTATCGAATTATTCGTATCTACCTTGAGTATCTATTTTATTTATGCATTTTAATTTATACTTGTCAGTACAAGCAGTCTTTAGACAACGGGCTCGCTTCTTTGTGTGAGTTTTTGACATGGACACATAACTTCTTCCTTCATTGCGCAACTTTTTAACTCCATTTTGCCTCCATTTAGAACGATGTTTTACCCTCTTACGACCTCTTTTAAGTTGTGTTGCAATGCCATTATCAGAGCTAAAAGAATCCGAGTACGATCGTATTAGCAAATTTTTTCCCCATGAGGACTTACCAAATTTGTCCTCTACATTAAAAGTAGGATCACCTTCGTCATCGTCAAAGTCACTATCATCAGTGTACATAGGAGAAATGGTTATGGGAGAATTCGTCGCACAAGATCTTTTACAAGAATTTCGTGATGCAGTGGCAGTCTGAAAGAGAAGGATTTTTTTATTAAATTTATAAATTAATAAGTTAAACAAATCTTTTTAACGTCTACACAATTAGTTAATGAAATATGATTTAATTATTGAATTAATTTAGTTAAATAAAAAATTATACAGTAAATTATTCTAGAATATGACATAGTAAGTACGTACACGGGATCTGTAATCACTTTCTTGTGTGATGACATCTACATTAAATCCAGCAGCTGTTTGCACAATAGCCGAAGCCAAATAGCCCTGTGACTTGCTTCTCTCTCTAGTCTTTTCGTTAGAGCTTTCTTTTGACGTGGAGCTATCTGAATTTGAAGACGAGGAAGAAGATAAAGAAGAACTAGAAGACCTCTAAGAAGAGGAGGATGAAGAAGAAGTCCGTCTCGGTGTTACTCTAATTTCTTCAACTGTTTTGGCATTCTCTATCTCGTCTTTATACGAAAAACCATCATTGTCGTATTCGGGTACAAGATTCGTTTGTACTTCTATTGACTGTCAAGTAAGGATTCATTTACCGATGCTTCAATTTCCACTGCAGTCCATGCTGTAGAATCCTGTAATTAACGGGTTTTTGGTGTAATGTAAAATCAATATTTTTTTTAGTTTTTTCTACTTACTTAATTTCCACTAATGTACATAGGTTCTTCAGTCGTCGAATCAAGGTTCTCTTGCCTTTTAAAAAACCTCGGAAGGTTGAAGTAATCCCAAAATTTTACGGCTTCTCCACGCCTGTTTCATCTAAAACAGAAACAAATCGAATAATGCTATTTATCATTCCCATTAAATTAAAAAGAAAGTGCATTAACTCAAATTCATATAATTTTACTTCATTTTTTTTTTAAGTAAACTAAAGTAAACTCTAATGATACAAAATAAATTCTCTTTTTTTAAAAATAAAGTGCAATAAGTCTAATTATTGGTTTAAATCTTTTTACGTTTTAATCGTAAAACGAATTAAGTCTAAATTTGTTTGATTAATGAGTGCAACTTTTAAAAAACAAAGAGTGTTAAGTTCTAAAACTACGGTTTATTATAAAAAATAAATAATAAGCATGTCCTTACCTTTAAATCATAAAAAGAACTATTACGAAATCGTCCACGAGAACACCGCGAAACCACAGTCTACCTTTTAACACTGTCGGCGCCTTTGAAGTATAAAGTATCCAGACGCCATATTGAAAACAGACCAAATCAGTTACGGACTGGCACAAGAGGTTAGAACAGAGACGTGTTTATATTATTTCAAAGTTAGTAAACAAGTTAATTTAAATTAATTACAATGGACAATATATTCGTTTTAATTTTTATCCTCAGCTGGTATGGTTATTTTATAAACACACAACTGGTATCGTGGGGTGCGTAAATACTCCAAAATTAAAGTGACCAGCATTTATCTGTGCTTTGAAAAAAAGAAGACATGTCTCATACAATATTTATTATTAACTAAAAAATACAAAAGTTAAATATAATTATTAAAAATGTTTTATTTATTTTATATAAAAATAAAACTTTTTTACCATAACCAAATAAGAAACTGAAAAACTTCTATTCCTATTAAAGTAAAAAACAACTCTAACAATTATTTCGGGAGGCAATTGTTTTGTGTAAACTAACTTAAATAGACTTACTTTTAACTTCTACAACAATAATTTAACAAAAGTAAACTTACAAAAAATTTTAACAATTAAAAATTATATCGGAAAAATTAAGAGGGAGTGATGAATACGTATATATCTTAATTTCTAAAACAATTTTGACAAAAGTTTCGGGTGACACTACGTTCCTTACAACTTGCTCTCTTACAATCATCACATGATTTCACTTTTCTGTCTTTATGTTTCGGACATCTTGTTTGCTTAGCAGGTTGTCGATTTGGAAGTTCCTCAGTTGGGTTTCTTGAACTCTTGTCTTGACCTGTTCCAAGAATTTTTATGATTGTGGTTTTTAAATCATTAGAGAGCTGTTTCATATCTTTTCTTCTTTTCAGATGTTCATTCAAAATAGTTTTACCGAGTAATATCGTGAAATGTTTTTGAGACAAAGAACATTGACTATTTGCGCTTTTATAAACAACATGCATTTTTTCTTGTTATATCTGAAATTACATAAAAGACAGCCAGAGGCCATCTTTTTTATTATAAGTTTTTTACCTGCCTTTTTAAATTGCATTCACTACAGTTTCTAGTAGAATAGTTGTGAATTTAAAATTTTTTTAGTAGCAATGGTGCTTATTTGTTTTTAAAGTATTTCGTACAGTTCTAGCAGTGATACCAGTTTCTGTTGAAATTAGGGTGTTGTTACAAGGAAAATTGATTTCAGTTAGACTACTTACGGCAGTTTCACGCTGTTGCTGTTCTTGATTAATTGCACGAGCTGGTTAATTTATCTCTATCACTATCCGTGCATTTTCTACAATTATTTTTTCAGTCAGTTTTTTCAAATTTAAAAATAATGTTGTGAATTGCAGATTTTGATGGTACAGGGCCTTCGAATGAAACCGAAAACGTACCGATTATATCGTTGGCACTACTTCCAGAATAATATCATTTAATAATTTGAATTTTATGTTCAGTTGTAAAGGTTACCATTTTCCTGACTGGAAATATCAATTGCATTATTTTTTTTGCGAATAAAACCAGAATTATTATTTATTTATTTATTTATTAACGAGATGACCCCATTTTTTTACAAAATAATTAACAACGTAAAATATCCTAACCATAACACAAATACTAAAACTAAATATTAAATAATTATTAAATATTGTTAAACAATTATTAAATTACATAAATTAAATTTTTCTGGGAATCGTTTTAAAATGAAATTAATACCCCCAAGTTCTTATAAAAATTATATGAAAACTCCCAAGTTGAAGTTCACTCATCTTCGATCCCTAATATACTCAGTCAAACAGTGCTTGAATCTTACAGATTTTATATCCAACAGATCCGACATCCTGATAGGGTAAAAGGAAGGGGAGAAAGAAAGAAATATCCAGCAGATCATAAGATTGACTAAAGTCATTTCCCAGTATCTGAATTCTGATATGGGAATTTGGCATAGTTAGTGTGATAGTGTTTTATAGAGAACAAAGACATTTCTTTAAGAATTCTAGTGCTACATCTAAAGTTGATAGGACCTAATAAATCAGAATAGTCAGTTGTATGATTAAGTAGTTTATAGAGAAAGACTAGATCGCATTTTAGTTCTATAGTTTTCTAAGGAACTGATATTTAGCCTTGACCTTAGTTCAACCAAAGACAAGTTCTTTAAGTTTAATCTATAAGCACAAATCCGGAAAAACTTATTTTGAATTTTTTCGAGGGTGTAAATATGGTTAAAATAGTATGGTGACCATTCTCTAGAAGCATAAGACAGGATGCCACAAATAAAAGTAAGATATAAAATTCTATATGTGGGTACCGAAATATCTCAAGAATTTCTTGTGATAAAACCTAGATTGATTGTGATTTCATTACTAATGAAAAAGTAGACGTATATTTGATGTTTCCCTTATCAAAACTGAATGTCACTTTAACAAAACTACAATTCAATCTAATGGGTGTTAAAAACAAGCTCGTATGTCGGTACTAGTTTCATACTATATTCGGCTTCTCTTTGCCAGTAGAACAACCTCATACTGTTCTTTTCGCACTAATTATGCGTGCTATATACAGTTTTCAGATTACCACAACTGTATAGTATTTTTTTGCTACTAACATTTATATATTAGCTTATTCTTAATGTAAGCTTAATTTATTCTAAACAAAAAAAAATTGAAAGACAAACAATTATAAAAAAAACTATTATTTGTAATATTTGGAACATGAACATGTATTTAACCAGACTTGGAACATGGAAATTTGGTTAAAATTATAATTAATTGGGCAATTGTTACAAACCATTATGTATTTCTGCATTTCCTGTAACAGAGTTCTCTGAGGGAATATTTACTTCACTATTGTGAACAGTGTCGGCAAAAGAAGTTAAAGGCATTGTAATACTTTTATTAGAAGTAAATCAACAAATCAAAACAACTACATGGCACTATACTAACACTTATTTTGCATTATTTACCTAGGTAAAAAAGTAAATACTGTTTACCTACAGAGAGAAAATTTACTTCTTGTAGTAATTAAATAAATAATAGTAATTTTTCATGTTAGTAGTAAAAAAATCTATTTATTGATCCAAACGATTAATTTATTTTTTATAGATTTATTTGAAATATTTTATAACTTGATTCTCAAGTTCATTTATTTTTTGGGACAAACGATAATTTTCATTTCTCAATTCCTTTACTTTTGATCTGAGAACTTCCTTCCTTGGAGTATGGGAAGATAGAAGTAAAGGTGTTTGAGTGCTCAATGTTGGAGAAAATTCCGACAGTGGTGAAGTTGATTTATCTACATTATCTGTAAACAGAAAAAAATGTATTATACATAAGTCAATACTCTTGTAATAATAGAAAAAAGTCCAATTTAGAAATGTTATAATGTATTGTGTATTTCTTTTGGAAAAAGAGTGCTAATTCTATCACTTGTTATGAATGAATCCTCTGAATGTTTACTACTAGTATTAAAATTCATATAACTTTCAACAACTTTTATTTTTAACTGTTTTTTAAAAATAGGATTATACATAGAGTCTTTCAAACAGACTAAATAACCATGTATAACCTGTAGAGCATTCTTAACTTTGATATATAATAACATAAGGAACACTATTTAAAATTGAAACATAGGTTTCAATAGTTTAGAAACCTCCTTTTAATTTTAATAACGTTTTGCACTTGATGTCTTATAATGAAACATTAATATCTGATATTAAAAATAAATATCTTTTTGGGATAACCAACATATTTAAAACTTCACTGTCCAATGAATCACATATATGATTCAAATAGCGTGGTTATATGCTAAATGGATTATATATAATCCAGTCATGATTCAAATGTGATTCAAGAGTAGGTCATGATATTTAATATTAAAATAACATTGGACTTGGAGACTCTTCGTAGCTATTACCATTTAGACAGTGAAGTTTTAAAAATAATAGATAAGTATTTACCAAAAAACACTAATAGAAAATGACTTACCTAAAAGTGAATATGAATGATCACGGTGATTGTCTGAGGATCCCTGCATACATAAAAAAATGGTAGGAACTGCAGTAGGCTTAAGCCTGTTACGGAGATAAATTTAAGAAACAATTGTCATCAAAATGTAGATGACAAAGTTGATAACTTTTATGAAAAGCTGGAAGCTTTACATATAAATCCTTCCATCCAGCAGCTCGTGCCCAGGTTTCTGCCCTGAAACAAATATATTTTAAGAATTTGAAAATTATTGAAAATATATACAAAACTAAGTACACAAATATTATTTTAATAGTTGTAGAGGTACAGCAAAAAGTAGGGGTCTTCAAAAATGAACCTGTCTTAAATCATTTAAACTTGTAATTTACGTTTATTAGTTACGGATATTGACAAAAGAAATACATACCTTTGAGGATCCTTGGGAAACGTAAAAAACGTACCTCCCGTCTTCGAACGTGAATTTTTGCAAGTGTTCACAGCACAATGGTCTCCAGGCATAATGAAATTACAAATATCTCTTGGAAACCACAAAACTAATATTTACCTACGTATATAATATACGAAGTTGAAATTTGATAATACAATTTAATTCTAAAAAGAATTATTTTTAGACTTAATTAAACGAAAAATAAAACGACACAGAAGTAAACAAACAAATCACGACAGATGACTACACGTCATATTAATACCAGTCTGATGTCACAAGATTTCGGTCTGTTTTCAATATGGCGATATGGCCTGCGCTAAATGATGCGCGTACTTTTTCCCGCCTGTCGAGAGTCCATACTATTTCTTTTTTATACTATGCTATTACGAAATCGTCCACGAGAACACCGCGAAACCAAAGTCTACCTTTTAACACTGTCGGCGCCTTTGAAGTATAAAGTATCCAGACGCCATATTGAAAACAGACCAAATCAGTTACGGACTGGCACAAGAAGTTAGAACAGAGACGTGTTTATATTATTTCAAAGTTAGTAAACAAGTTAATTTAAATTAATTACAATGGACAATATATTCGTTTTAATTTTTATCCTCAGCTGGTATCGTTATTTTATAAACACACAACTGGTATCGTGGGGTGCGTAAATACTCCAAAATTAAAGTGACCAGCATTTATCTCTGCATTGAAAAAAAGAAGACATGTCTCATACAATATTTATTATTAACTAAAAAATACAAAAGTTAAATATAATTATTAAAAATGTTTTATTTATTTTATATAAAAATAAAACTTTTTTACCATAACCAAATAAGAAACTGAAAAACTTCTATTCCTATTAAAGTAAAAAACAACTCTAACAATTATTTCGGGAGGCAATTGTTTTGTGTAAACTAACTTAAATAGACTTACTTTTAACTTCTACAACAATAATTTAACAAAAGTAAACTTACAAAAAATTTTAACAATTAAAAATTATATCGGAAAAATTAAGAGGGAGTGATGAATACGTATATATCTTAATTTCTAAAACAATCTTGACAAAAGTTTCGGGTGACACTACGTTCCTTACAACTTGCTCTCTTACAGTCATCACATGATTTCACTTTTCTGTCTTTATGTTTCGGACATCTTGTTTGCTTAGCAGGTTGTCGATTTGGAAGTTCCTCAGTTGGGTTTCTTGAACGGACGTGTACGAACTCATCACTTTATAGCCCACCATAAAATTATTAGACCCTCCGAGATATGGTAAACTGATCACCGGCATCCTTTGGAGATAGGCAAACTCATCACCGCAGATAGGTAAACTGATCACCAGTATTTTTGCCCCAAGGCGCTGGTTTCTAATGCGGAAGATGGCCAGTTACCTGTTACACTTCTCGTTTTTGTGGTAATTTATTCAATTCAGAAATTATTTTAAGCAAATTACTTTAAAATAGATATTAATATCGATTTTTTTACGGTGTAGCCTATTGGACGTATCTGCCAATCTAAGCGGTTTTGAGATCTGAAAATTCAGTTGCATAGTTTCGTTAGTGAACTTTATAATGAAAATATTTATGAACATGTGCTGTTTCCGTTTATATCGGAAATAGTCCTCAACTTATTAACTAATTAGAAATCTATTTATTATGACAGAAGGAATCAAAATGCTTAAGTACAGCCTAAGGACCCACCTTATAAACGGTTAAAGCCTAAGAAACATTATCCTGTGAAAACAGGACAGGTACATGTAAACTTTGCAGTTTTATGTACACTATTGTTTAGTACTGTAGAAGCGTAGATACAAAAGTGGGGATGAGAATGGTAAAAATGGTTGGAAAAATGGGCATGAACGGATTCGCATGGATTTGTGGTGAAATGTATATGGCCAGACTGGGATGCATAATCAGTTAGTGGGAAAAGAGACTCATTACTTACGTAGTTCTCTAACATATAATCGGCCATTTTCATAAATAAAGGCAAGTTAGGGATATCCGCATGAAATCGTTGACAAAACAATTGCCCACTCATTCTGGGTACAAAAATGACCTGCCAAATAAGTGGTGCAGCCACTTGCCGTTAAAATCTCCCCTCTTGTAAGTGGTTATAAAACCAAGTTTTTGGATTTTGCGAGACCAACTTTGAGTCAAGTGAAATAAACACCCAATTCGGTTCACAGACGTCGAACGGCAATTACGAAATCAGCCACAAGTCTTAATGGACTTAAAATGACACCAACTTCTTCGAAGCAACGAATTAATTGAGTAATGCCCATTTAATAAGCTATGGATGGTAAATAATTGCAAGAAAAATTTTGGAACGTATTGAAATGTACCATCCAAGTAATATGCATCTGCTTTCGCAAGTATCGTAAATTCTCAGGAATGCCAAAAATAATAATATTTTGTTGCGAATCGTTATCCAACACAAAACATTTATCGCGGTCCGTCTTTAGTTTCATCTGTTGAATTGCTTGATGTGCTTTTTCATTGTCTTATGTACTACTACTACTACTAAGGATTTCCACAGTTTTCACTGTCTTCCTTCACTCAATCGTTTTCTCCAATTTTCCCTGTCATTCCAGTCTCCATCTCGCAGGGTTCTTTTCTCCATAGCCTCGTCGATTTCATCTCTGAATGACCTTCGGGGTCTTCCTCTCTTTCTTCTTCCAATCGGGCTCCATTATGTGATTTTGTTTATCCAGCGTCCTCTGTCCGCTCTTCTGACGTGGCCGTACCAGGATAGTCTCTTCTCCTCTATATAGTCGATTATGTCTGATTGCACTCCCATTCTCAGCTTAATCTCTGCGTTTTCAATTCTGTCTCTTTTTGTAAGTCTACAGCTTATCCTCAGGAACTCCATTTCTACTGCTCTTATTCTACCTCTATTTCTCTTGTTTATTGTCCAGTTTTCGGACCCATATGTCAGGATACTTCTTGTCAGGGTATTATATATTCTCTTTTTTGTCTTTATCGTAATGTTCTTATCCCACAACACTGAGTTTAGTTGTCTTATACTGTTTCTTGTTTGTCTCAGTCTGTTGTTTATATCTTCTACTGTTGTTCCCTGGTTCGATATTATGGTTCCTAAATACTTGAATTTATCTGTTCCATTTATTTGTCTTCCCTCGTCTATCTCTAGGTTTCTCATATCCTTGTTTTCTGTTGTTAGGTATTTGGTTTTCTCTAAGTTTATTTCCATTCCATTATTTTTATATTCTTCTTCTACCTGTACAAAACTTATGTCTTATGTACAGGTGACATAAAAGGAAAACGATCGTTGCTCATATTCCTCCGAATACAAGATATGTCCGGGCAAATAAAGAGAAATTTTTCTAAGCGTATAGTTTTAGGTATATATAGATCTATCAATAGAATTTTGAGGAATTCCCAAGTAAAAACAAATGAATTGCATTTGCATTTAATACATCTATTTTAGATTTATTCTGTCCAAATTATCCAATCTTGGCGGTTTGCAAGGAGTTTATGGTCTATACCTGCCACGGGATGCAGGTAGGCCAGTGATGAGTTTACCAATCTCTCGGGGTCTATTTGAAAATACTTACTTTTATGGTGGTGATGAGTTTGTACTATGTACGAGGGTATTTATGGTAATTGGTGATGAGTTTACGTGTACCCTCTTGAACTCTTGTCTTGACCTGTTCCAAGAATTTTTATGATTGTGGTTTTTAAATCATTAGAGAGCTGTTTCATATCTTTTCTTCTTTTTAGATGTTCATTTAAAATAGTTTTACCGAGTAATATCGTGAAATGTTTTTGAGACAAAGAACATTGACTATTTGCGCTTTTATAAACAACATGCATTTTTTCTTGTTTTATCTGAAATTACATAAAAGACAGCCAGAGGCCATCTTTTTTATTATAAGTTTTTTACCTGCCTTTTTAAATTGCATTCACTACAGTTTCTAGTGGAATAGTTGTGAATTTAAAATTTTTTTAGTAGCAATGGTACTTATTTGTTTTTAAAGTATTTCGTACAGTTCTAGCAGTGATACCAGTTTCTGTTGAAATTAGGGTGTTGTTACAAGGAAAATTGATTTCAGTTAGACTACTTACGGCAGTTTCACGCTGTTCCTGTTCTTGATTAATTGCACGAGCTGGTTAATTTATCTCTATCACTATTCGTGCATTTTCTAGAATTCTTTTTTCACAATCAGTTTTTTTAAATTTAAAAATAATGTTGTGAATTGCAGATTTTGATGGTACAGGGCCTTCGAATAAAAACGAAAACGTACCGATTATATCGTTGGCACTACTTCCAGAATAATATCATTTAATACTTTGAATTTTATGTTCAGTTGTAAAGGTTACCATTCTCCTAACTGGAAATATCAATTCCATTATTTTTTTTGCGAATAAAATCAAAATTATTATTTATTTATTTATTTATTAACGGGATGTCCCCATTTTTTACAAAATAATTAACAACGTAAAATATCCTAACCATAACACAAATACTAAAACTAAATACTAAATAATTATTAAATATTGTTAAACAATTATTAAATTACATAAATTAAATTTTCCTGAGAATCGTTTTAAAATGAAATGGATACCTTAAGTTCTTATAAAAATCAAATGAAAACTCTCAAGTTAAAGGTCACTCATCTTCGATCCCTAATATACTCAGTCAAACAGTGCTTGAATCTTACAGATTTTATATCCAGCAGATCCGACACCCTGATAGTGTAAAAGGAGGGGGAGAAAGAAAGAAATATCCAGCAGATCATAAGATTGACTAAAGTCATTTCCCAGTATCTGAATTCTGATATGGGAATTTGGCATAGTTAGTGTGATAGTGCTTTATAGAGAACAAAGACATTTCTTTAAGAATTCTAGTGCTACATCTAAAGTTGATAGGACCTAATAAATCAGAAGAGTCAGTTGTATGATTAAGTAGTTTATAGAGAAAGACTAGATCGCATTTTAGTTCTATAGTTTTCTAAGGAACTGATATTTAGCCTTGACCTTAGTTAAACCAAAGACAAGTTCTTTAAGTTTAATCTATAAGCACAAATCCGGAGAAACTTATTTTGAATTTTTTCGAGGGTGTAAATATGGTTAAAATAGTATGGTGACCATTCTCTAGAAGCATAAGACAGGATGCCACAAATAAAAGTAAGATATAAAATTCTATATGTGGGTACCGAAATATCTCGAGAATTTCTTGTGATAAAACCTAGATTGATTGTGATTTCATTATTAATGAAAAAATAGATGTATATTTGACGTTTCCCTTATTAAAACTGAATGTCACTTTAACAAAACTACAATTCAATCTAATGGGTGTTAAAAACAAGCTCGTATGTCGGTACTAGTTTCATACTATATTCGGCTTCTCTTTGCTAGTAGAACAACCTCATACTGTTCTTTTCACACTAATTATACGTGCTATATACAGTTTTCAGATTACCACAACTGTATAGTATTTTTTTGCTACTAACATTTATATATTAGCATATTCTTAATGTAAGCTTAATTTATTCTAAACAAAAAAAAAATGAAAAACAAACAATTATAAAAAACTATTATTTGTAATATTTGGAACATGAACATGTATTTAACCAGACTTGGAACATGGAAATTTGGTTAAAATTATAATTAATTGGGCAATTGTTACAAACCATTATGTATTTCTGCATTTCCTGTAACAGAGTTCTCTGAGGGAATATTTACTTCACTATTGTGAACAGTGTCGGCAAAAGAAGTTAAAGGCATTGTAATACTTTTATTAGAAGTAAATCAACAAATCAAAACAACTACATGGCACTATACTAACATTTATTTTGCATTATTTACCTAGGTAAAAAAGTAAATACTGTTTACCTACAGAGAGAAAATTTACTTCTTGTAGTAATTAAATAAATAATAGTAATTTTTCATGTTAGTAGTAAAAAAATCTATTTATTGCTCCAAACGATTAATTTATTTTTTATATATTTATTTGACATTTTTTTATAACTTGATTCTCAAGTTCATTTATTTTTTGGGACAAACGATAATTTTCATTTCTCAATTCCTTTACTTTTGATCTGAGAACTTCCTTCCTAGGAATATGGGAAGATAGAAGTAAAGGTGTTTAAGTGCTCAATGTTGGAGAAAATTCTGATAGTGGTGAAGTTGATTTGTCTACATTATCTGTAAACAGAAAAAACTGTATTATACATAAGTCAATACTCTTGTAATAATAGAAAAAAGTCCAATTTAAAAATGTTATAATCTATTTTATATTTCTTTTGGAAAAATAGTGCTAATTCTATCACGTGTTATGAATGAATCCTCTGAATGTTTACTACTAGTATTAAAATTCATATAACTTTTAACAACTTTTATTTTTAACTGTTTTTTAAAAATAGGATTATACATAGAGTGGATCAAACAGACTAAATAACCATGTATAACCTGTAGAGCACTCTTAACTTTGATATATAATAACATAAGGAACACTATTTAAAATTGAAACATAGGTTTCAATAGTTTAGAAACCGCCTTTTAAGTTTAATAACGTTTTGCACTTGATGTCTTATAATGAAACATTAATGTCTGATATTAAAGATAAATATCTTTTTGGTATAACCAACATATTTAAAACTTCACTGTCCAATGAATCATATATGATTCAAATAGCGTGGTTATATGCTAAATGGATTATATAAAATCCATTCATGATTCAAATGTGATTCAAGAGTAGGTCATGATATTTAATATTAAAATAACATTGGACTGAGAGACTCTTCGTAGCTATTACCATTTGGACAGTGAAGTTTTAAAAATAATAGAAAAGTATTTACCAAAAAACACTAATAGAAAATGACTTACCTAAAAGTGAATATGAATGATCACAGTGATTGTCTGAGGAACCCTGCATACATGAAAAAATGGTAGGAACTGCAGTAGGCTTAAGCCTGTTACGGAGATAATTTAAGAAGCAATTGTCATCAAAATGTAGATGACAAAGTTGATAACTTTTATGAAAAGCTGGAAGCTTTACATATAAATCCACCCGTCCAGCAGCTCGTGCCCAGGTTTCTGCCCTAAATCAAATATATTTTGAGAATTTGAAAATTATTGAAAATTGACTAGATAAAATGGATAAAAAATATTACTACGCGAAAACTTTGAGTTTTATGAACTTTCATAATAAAATAGAAATATCATTTCTATATAATATATATATATATATATATATATATATATATATATATATATATATATATATATATATATGTATATATATATATTTATATATATATATATATATATATATATATATATATATATATATTTATATATATATATATATATATTTATATATATATATATATATATATATATATATATATATATATATATATATATATATATATATATATATATATATATATAAATGATGTTTCTAGGTCCAAGAACGATATTTTTAAAAAAGAACTTTATTTACAAGGGACTACTTACTACAGTAAAATGCAAAATAAGAGTGACGCTATACAATGCAAAAGTAAATTTATAAGCTCGGTGACGCCGAGATGTGGCATGCTGACGCTGTCCTTTTATTATAGCTGAATTAGCAGTTCTGGTTTCTTAACTCCTCCGGGGCTAGATGAGAACTATGGGGTGGCATAGTTCGAAGAAATGGAAAATTATCTGGTACCTTTTTTTTCTCGTACTGTGGATTCTTTTGGTGATTCTGGATTTGTCCTTTTTGTGTATATTTGCCAAATGGTGTAGACAAGGTGTTCAGCAGTCAACAGTGCAAGAGCCGTCCCTGCACGGACCACAGGGCGCATGGATCGAACACTAGCGACAACGACGGCGCGTAGCTGTCAAGGAGAAATAAGACATTCTTTTTTTGGGTTTTGTTAATTTTAAGTTCATATAAAATTATTATAATAAAGGTGTTAAAGTCAGAATAAATATTTTTTATACAAGGAATACAGTCCACAATACTTCTGAAGGCTCAGAAATAAAAACATTATACATGGTCATTCGAACGGATTTTATCAACAAGCAACAAGTGTATTTTTTATCGGCAAGTGAAAAAGTTTATATGGCATGGTATGTGGTGAGTACACATTTTTCATTCCTATAATACCTATCCTGGAATAAGAGAGATATTAATTTGTGTCACAAGGTTATTATAATTTCGGTTTGTTAGGATTTATTAATAGCAAGCTTTAAACTTTATTAATATTATACATAGTCGATGCAATGGATCAGTTAACAGTTTTAAAAAGAAAGCGTGGTATCTTTAAGGCACAAATTACAAAATTTGATTCATTTATAAGCAGTTTTACTCACGATAAAATAGTAGAATTACAAGTTAGGGTTGACAAATGCAAAGAATGGTGGAATGATTTTGATCAAATACAAAGTGAAATTGACTTATTAGACACATCAGAGGAACAATTACAAGAAAGGTTAGATTTTCAGGATGCATATTTTAAACTAATAGCCTCTGCAGAAATTATATTAAAGAATGAAGTTAATTTAAACGATACTATAGCAAACTCAGGTCACAATACTAGTTTAGATCGAAATAGCTTAAAAAATGTACGGTTACCACCACTGGAGGTTCCAACTTTTAATGGTTGTTATCAACATTGGTTAGAATTTAGAGATAGTTTTACTAGTATGGTCATAGAAAATTCTGATTTAAATGATGTTGACAAGCTTCACTATTTAAAAAGGGCTTTGATAGGGGATGCCCAGGATGAACTGGAGCAGCTAAAAACTACTAGCAAAAATTTTACTATTGCATGGCAACTTTTATCTGAAACATATGAAAAGAAAAAACTTATTGCACGTGGTCATATTGAAGCTATATATGAATATCCAAAAATAACTCAGGTAAATAGTTTAGAATTAAAGAAATTGTCAGGTTGTATAAAAAGAAATTTAAAGTCACTAGGTATGTTAGGTTATCCAGTTGAACATTGGGATGTTCTTTTACTTTGTACCATAGAGAAAAAGCTTGATTATTACACAAATAAGGAATGGCAAGAAAAGGGTCCAGTTAACGAATTTTCTACGATACAGGAATTCTTAGCATTTATAGATCATAAAGTACAACACTTACAAAATTCAGAAAGGGATAAACAAGATATAGAGCAAATATCAAAGGAAACAAAAAAGAGGGTGCAAAAAATGACATTATCAAAGGCATTCATTGCAACGTCCAAACAATGTGCACTTTGTAATTTACCGCACTATTTTTATTCATGTAAAAAATTTCATAATTTATCAGTGTCAGCTAGAAGACAAGAGGTAACAAAATCAAAAGCATGTTGGAACTGTCTAAAGGATGGACACTTAGTACAACATTGTACATGGGGAGGTTGTAAACTTTGTGGAAAACGACACAATACTCTTTTACATATGGATGGTAAATTTATAAACAATTCTCATTTACAAACAAATGCAACTCAACTCAACGGATCAAAGGTTGAATCACAAATTTGTGGTATATCTACCCAGAAAGAAACACACACACAGGGAAATGGCATATCTAATCAGGGAAAGGAAGTACATATTCAGGGACAAGGTGCATTCCATAATAATTCAATGGAAGGTACATCTCAATTAAACTTTTTGGGTCAGACAGGTTTTTTGGAATCACATTCGGGTGATATAGGTCAGACATGTTTTTTAGAATCACATTCGGGTGATATAGGTCAGGATTCAATTAATTTTTTAAATCATTCTAAGCAAGGTATATCATACAGATTAAAAACTGATATTTTACTTTCAACGGCCTTAGTATATATGCAAGACAAATATGGAATTTTGCATGAATGTAGAGTTTTATTGGACTCAGGTTCACAGTCAAATTTTATATCACATTCATTTTTTGAAAAATTACAATTACGGGCAGATAAGGTACACATTCCGGTTAAAGGTTTAGGTCAAGGTATAACAAACATTTCTCAGGCATTAAATGGGACACTTTTATCAAAGTTTAGCAATTATCAAACGAATGCATTTTTATTGGTAATTGATAAAATTTCTGACAATTTACCAACTTCGGATTTAAACTTGGATTTTATAAATATTCCTAAAAACATTGTACTTGCAGATGAAACATTTGGGGTTTCAAAACAAATTGATGTATTACTGGGAGCATCAGTTTTTTGGCAATTATTATGTGTGGGTCAGATAAAACTTGGCAAAGATCAACCAATTCTCCAAAAAACTAAGTTGGGATGGGTTATTTCAGGGCCAGTTAGTCAATCAATTAAGGTTAGCAACAATTCAGTGGTATGTAATTTTTCGTCTAATGTTTTGGAAAACCAAATTGAAAAATTTTGGTTAATAGAAGAATTTGGTGCAAAAAAGGTTATGTCCAAGGAGGACATTTATTGTCAAGAGTTGTTTGAAGCTAGCACGATTAAAAATGAAAAAGGTCATTTTGTTGTTAAATTACCAACAAGGTCAAACATTTCTGACTTAGGAGATTCTTATAGTAATGCACTAAAAAGATTTGAATTATTGGAAAATAAATTAAATAAAAATTTGGAAATGAAAATTAAATACCATGAGTTTATGCAGGAATATATCCAGTTGGGTCACATGTCAAAGGTTGAAGATAAAACTGATTTCAATTCAGAAACACCCAACTACTATCTTCCACATCATGGAGTTTTAAAAGAAACGTCTTTAACTACAAAATTAAGGGTAGTGTTTGATGGGTCAGCTAGAACTGACAGTGGTTTGTCATTAAATGATGTTCTTATGGTCGGACCAAAATTACAAGATGATTTAATGTGCATTCTTCTTCGTTTTCGAAAACATAATGTAGTTATAGCTTCAGACATCGAAAAGATGTATCGACAGGTTTTTGTTTGCAAAACTCAGCAAAAACTACAACAAATATTATGGAGGTTTTCGGATGAGCAACCAATTGAGACATACAAGCTGAAAACGCTAACATATGGGACCGCTCCAGCAGCATTTTTGGCTATAAGAAGCTTACAACAATTAGCTCATGAGAATCAATTGAACCTGCCTCTAGCTTCCCAGGTGATTTTAAAGGATTTTTATGTTGATGATTTGCTTACAGGAGGGAGTTCAATTGAAGAAGTAAAATCATTAAAGGATGAATTAAATAATATTTTGTGCACAGCAGGATTTTCACTTAGAAAATGGGTATCAAACAAACCTGAAATTTTTGATGAGGATATTCAAATAAAGGGAGACATTGAACATTATCTTGCAGATGATGTTACAACAAAAACATTAGGGCTTTATTGGAACTCAAAGATAGATTCGCTTCAATATAAAATCAATTTTTCTAATTACACAAAGGTTAGCAAAAGAACAGTTCTGTCTTTAGTTTCACAGATATTTGATCCTCTTGGACTAGTAGGGCCAGTTATAATTAAAGCTAAATTAATAATGCAATCACTATGGCAATTAAAATTAAATTGGGATGAGTCTTTACCTTTAGATTTACACACAGCTTGGAACCAGTTTAGGGAATCAATTGCAGATTTGGAGAAAACTCACATTAGCAGGCAAGTTTTGTGTTCTAATCCAATTAATAGACAATTGCATTGTTTCAGTGACGCTTCAGAGTCTGCTTATGGCGCAGCACTCTACATTCGGTCACTGGATCAAGGTGGTTCTTGCTTAGTTCATTTATTATGTGCGAAATCAAGGGTAGCACCCTTAAAAACAATATCTTTGCCTAGATTGGAATTGTGTGGTGCTTTATTGGCTGCCAAATTGGCATCGGCGGTTATCGCAACAATAGGTGTTAGCTTTGATGAGGTACATTTTTGGTCTGATTCAATGATAACTCTTCATTGGATTTTGGGTGAACCGTCACAATGGAAAACCTTCGTTGGAAATAGGGTGTCGGAAATACAAAGGCTTTCTAATGGATATAGCTGGCATCATGTTGACTCGCATGATAACCCAGCCGACATAATTACGCGCGGATATGAACCAAAGTTATTAAACACTTCAAAATTGTGGTGGAATGGGCCACCATGGTTAGCTTCTCATAAATTGTCTTGGCCTACTAAGGCTTTGTCAAATTCACACATTTCTATCATACCTGACCAGAAGGTAATTCAAACATTTATATCAACTGTGCAATTTGCTGAAATTTGGAACCGATTTTCTAGCTTAGCTAAATTGCAGCGTGTTTTTGCATATATACTTCGGTTTGTCACCAATTGTAAATCATCTAATAATAAGACAACGGGTCCTTTTACTGTAGATGAAAAAGAAAGAAGTTTTTTCTGTTTGGTATATATGGCACAAAATGAAGTATTTCATCAGGAAATACAAACAATAAAAAAATCAAAACCAATACATAAATCGAGTAAAATCTTATCATTAAATCCTTTTCTTGATGATACAGGACTATTACGAGTTGGTGGACGTCTTCAAAAGTCAGAATTGTCTTTTGACCAGAAGCATCCAATCATACTCCCGAACGGTCATGTATTAACTAAACTTATAGTGATATCGTATCATCATAAATACTTGCATGCAGGTCCACAAGCATTGCTATCAATAATTCGTTTAAAATTTTGGTTATTATCTGGACGTAGCACGGTTAGGCACATTCTGCATAAATGTGTTACTTGCTTTCGTGTCAAACCTACATTGCTTGTACCTCTTATGGGAGATTTACCTAAATCTAGACTTCTGCCTACAAGGCCATTTTATAATTGTGGTGTAGATTATGGGGGTCCCTTTGAATTGAAAACAAGCTATTTACGGAATTGTAAAGTAGTTAAATGCTATATATGTATTTTTACATGTTTTACAACAAGGGCGACACATATTGAACTTGTATATGATTTAAGTACTAATTCATTCTTAAATTCATTTAAACGTTTCATTGCTAGAAGAGGTCTATGTAAAAATATGTATTCTGATAATGGAACTAACTTCGTTGGGGCAAATAATCATTTGCAGGAGTTATATTCATTTATGAATGATGCAACGGTAAAATCAAATTTTTTAGATTATTTTTCGGAACATAAGATTCATTGGCATTTTATTCCAGCTCACTCACCACATTTTGGTGGCATCTGGGAATCAACTGTAAAATCGGTAAAGTTTCATATACGAAGGGTAATGTGTAATAATAAATTTACATATGACGAAATGTATACTTTGTTGACGCAAATTGAGTCTCTCCTAAATTCCCGTCCTTTATTACCTCTGTCGGAAAGTCCAGAAGACCTTGGTGTACTCACCCCTGGACATTTTCTAATTGGAGCACCACTTGTAGCACTGCCACAAGAAGAGCTAACTGAAATAAATCCGAATAAGTTGAAACGGTATCATCACCTGACTCAGATAATTCAGAGTTTTTGGGTACGCTGGTCACGTGAGTACCTCTCTTCACTTCAGCAGCGAACCAAATGGAGAACAGCAGCTGACAACGTGAAAATTGGATCATTGGTTATTATTCAAGAGGATGGTCTTCCTCCTACTAAATGGGAATTGGGTAGAATATTGCAACTACATGCTGGGACAGATAATGTTGTGCGGGTTGTGACTGTGCGTACTTCTAAAGGTGAATTCAAAAGGCCTTGTGTAAAGTTAGCCGTCCTGCCAATGGATGAACAATAATGGTTATGGTTTACAAGAAGCGTTGTTTGAAAGGCATCACTTAAGCCTTTCAAGGGGGGCGGCATGTTCAGCAGTCAACAGTGCAAGAGCCGTCCCTGCACGGACCACAGGGCGCATGGATCGAACACTAGCGACAACGACGGCGCGTAGCTGTCAAGGAGAAATAAGACATTCTTTTTTTGGGTTTTGTTAATTTTAAGTTCATATAAAATTATTATAATAAAGGTGTTAAAGTCAGAATAAATATTTTTTATACAAGGAATACAGTCCACAATACTTCTGAAGGCTCAGAAATAAAAACATTATACACAAGGAAAATAATTGCTAAGACATATAAAATTATGGTATAAAAATTGACATGTTGAAAATGAACAGGAATTGTGTCTAGATTGTCTATTTTGTTTTCTTGGTCTGCTAAAGCACTTTGCACATTATTTAATTCATCTAATTTTATCGAGTCTATTTTTATTGGTTTAAAGTTTAGATCACTGACCGGCATTTTTAGTAATACTTCTAAATTTGTCAGTTCCATTTTAACAAAATTTGGAGTTTTTAGGTCAAATGTTTTTAAAACGTAGTTGTCTATATATATTTCGCACGCACTATTGAGTTCGATTAAGTAACTACCGTTTAATGGAATATTGTCCGAATTCTTATCGCATTTTTGAATACTGATCACTTTGTTTAGCGTTATTACGATCCACTTATTATTTTCTAGTTTTTGAATTTTTATATTATTAATTTCTGTTGGCACTGATTGACATTGATTTACAAACTTTGAGTACTGTATGAGTTAAACTTCGCAAGGGGCTGTTGGTGTTACTTCAATTGACTGGACATCGTGGCATAAATATTCTTCTTCTACCAATTTTTGACATTGAACGTTGGCAAGTGCATATTGGTATCGATTGGAAAGTAGGAACTTGGATTTTGGAATAATTGTTCTAAAATGAGTTTGGTATCTGGTCGGAAAGGAATAAAGATGATAATAATCATAGTCATTGATCTCAACAATAGGTAATTCAAGTACAAAAATTATTTTATTTGCTTTACTATAACTTTTTATCTTAATTATTTTTTTGAATAACAAAATATTTTGCAAAGATAATTCAAAAGGGAGTTTGTTATTTTTAAGAAGTTTACTAACGTTTAAAGTTTCGAGAAATAGTTCATTTGGGTCGGCTATTGAATTATGAAAGGTATTTAGTTTTGAAAAGCTGATAGCAACTTCGATTTTTGCTAATAGGTCATAAATAATTTGGAAACTAGTGTAAAATTGCGATACAAGTTTTTCTAGTGCAAAATAATGAAATGTCTCAACTTTTTCTATCTTTATATCTTTAATTAAGTTTTGAACTTCTGTTATTCGTGAGCTTAAAATTAACTGGTTATGGGCTAAGATTTTTGTATTATTTTCAAAATTCTTTATTGAAGATCTTAATAAGGTGATTTGATTTTTAACTATAGTTTTAATATTATTTTGATTATTTGTTAGAGTTGATATCGACGGTGTCACGACAGAAAGGCATAAGCGCCATTGACAGTTTTTTTCAGGAGACACAAAAAACGTTTAATATCGCTTAATATTTCTTTTTTACATTTTTTTGGCATTTTATTATTATCGAACTGAGGCATTCTGACTTACCATATGTTATTTATAAAACAATTATTATAAACATGAGATATTTAACATTTTGGTGCTTACGCCTTTAATGTTAGGTTCTGTGGTGTTTAAGCCCTTTTGAAAGGCGGTTACCATATTTCGAAAAAAGTATTTTGATCAAAAAATGTCGCTTAGGAACTTGTACGCCTTTTAATTTTACGGAATTATAACAAAAATGGAGAATAAATCTTTTCATTTTAAAGCATAACAATTAAGTAAAAATAATACAAATTAAACAATACACGATAATATATTTATGAGTTTCTTAGAGTTATATTGGTGTAAAAAAATACAAAAATAAAAGTTAATATAATTATCACGTCATTTTAAGTAAAAAACAACAAAAACTATTAAAACGTACCATTTTTTCTACATTGATAACTAAGTAAGTCGTATTATAAAACTAATAGAAATAAAATGCAAATCAAAATTTGATAACAGAAAATAACATTTATCAATAACAAAATAAACTAATAGAAACGAAGAACCGATATAACAGAAAATTGAGAAAGTTGAAGAGCTAGAACGTAGTGAGCTAGAACTAATGCTGTTAGTTTCAGTCATATTTTTAAAAAATACTGTCAAGGATGATGAATCTGATTCGGAGTTTAAATAATCATTTTGTTGTATAAAATCATTACAACCTATCTTATCATCAACTAATGAACTAAATACTATTGCGGCATTATTACTACTATCATCAGTATCATCACTATCTGAGTAAGGTACAAGCTTTTTATCACAGGTTAATAAATCAGTCTCTTCTTCGGCATTTTCATCAATATTCGAAAATAAACGGCTATCAATATTTAAATTTAGACTTGAGGAAAACTGAAATCCACAACGGCATCATCATCTAGAACAGAACTAGGCATTTGGAGTTCTTGTTCATGGTCTTTTAGTACAGGCTCTAAAATAATATAATGCTTTGGCGCTTCATTGAGGACCTCATTTTCAGTGGAAAATGAACCATGGTTTTTATTATTTCCGCTGGATTCCTGCACATTGCTTTTCTGATTTTCACAATGCAAGATTCATTATTTTGTGTTCCCGAGAAAACCATTCTAAAAACCATTAAAAAAAAAGAAGTAAGCGCCATTCAAATGTTAGTTTTTTAAAATAATATTACTAACAAAATATAACTTTAAAATTAAAAACAAGAAAACTATACAACAGTCAATATATATTTTATTTAGGTTCAAACCTTATTTAAGTCGGTTAAGTAGTAACTTTTCTATGTCAAATCTAAGTCATAGTGTATTTTAAATGGCCTAATGGCGGTTAGATAAACGAAAAATTTTTTTCTGAAAAGGCCTAACCGACAGTCGGTAAAATTGTACATTCTTATGGTATATTATGATTTCTTAAGATAAATAATCTAACTAAACGCTTAACAAAACATTAAATATTAAAAATATTTCAAATTATTGTTTACCTTATTGATATAACCACGTTTTCAGACCCAAGACGTAAGCACCACCTTCCACTACGGATCTTGTCGCTTACTAATTTCGGTGTCTCATCTTTTAAGAAACTCGTTTGGCGGTTAGAAAATTCAAAGCTTGTTTTAGTCGAGTTGGAATTTTTTACAGCTGCGTCATTTTAATAGTCGATAGGACGTAAAATGTATTTTATTTTGATACCAAAACATAAATTTATAAATTTTGGCGCTTATGCCTTTTTGTCGTGACGCCATCGATATAGCGTCGTCGTAACGTTTTGCATCGTTTTGGTCCAGGTTTCCGGTTATAAATTTGATTGCGGAACCTACACCATCAAATAGATCTGGTATTCCAAAAGGGATTTAATTGTTTTAACTCAAGATAAATTTTGTTTTCCAAAATTTGAATTAAATGATAGGAGTCTTGAAATTCTTTATTAAAGTTTAGAATTTGAGAAGTAATTGAAAGGGTATTGCATGGAAAGAGCATGGAATCATATTGATTTTGTAGAGTTAAAAAATTTGTAGTAATATTTGTAATGTCATAGATATGTATAAAAGTCCAAACATCTGTCTGAATTCGGGCTGTGCCTAAATGAAGGGGTAAAAGTCCGGGATTGTCGTTTAAGTTATGGAATTTGGATGTGTCTCGTCTTACGTCGACGTTTGTTGTCCAGAGGATGAACCTGCAATGGGAGGTTTCTTTAGTTCTTTGATATGTATAATTTCTGTCTGGGTAATGTCTTTTTTATATTTAAGTCTTTGTCGTACAAGTTCTACTCGGTTTCTGTCAAGAATTTTAGTTATTTTGTAGGGACCTAAGTATGGTTGATGTTTTTTGTTACGTTTTTGGGTATTAACTTTATAAACTACTTGTCCAATTTTGAATTCTGGAGTTTCATGTACTTTTTGGTAAACGTGTTTCAATTTATCTTTATGATTATTTATATATTCGGAATAGAAATTTTGAGAAAGAAATAGTTCGTTGGGGTTTCTAGAGTCTGTATGTCCGAAAGTCAATTCAAATGGGGTAAATTTTGTGAAACTATGAATAGAATTATTGTAAGCTATAAGAGCATAGTCCATTAAATCATCTTCGTTAGGATATATCTGTTTTAGAAGTCTTAAATGTTCGATTAAAGTAGAGTGTATTCGTTCAACTATTGAATTTGATTCATGGTGGCCAGGAGTAGTAAAGTGAACTTTGATTTTGTGTATTGCTAATAAATCTTTTATTACTTCGTTATTAAATTCTCTACCTTTGTCTGCTATTATTAATTGGGGAATGCCGAAAGAAGTGAAGTATTTTATTAAGGATTTCGCAATGTGAATCGCGTTTTTACCTGGAATACAATAAGCTTGGGCAAATTTAGTAAATGCGTCCGTCATAGTCAAATATTTGTTACCGTCATATGTAAAAATATCTATATGAACAACTTGAAAAGGTTTGCTGGCGGTTTCCGTAAGCATTAGCGGGACATAGGGGGTGTGTCTACCGTATTTATTTTTCTGGCAAATAGAACATTCGGTAATGTAATTAGTAATAGATGTCTTCATATTTTTCCAATAATAATTTTGACGTAATTTTTCGAAAGTTTCATTAATTCCTCTATGGTTAGTTTTTCCTTCGTGGTAATTTTTTAATAAAATGATTTGTTTTTCTTCGTTTGCTACTGTATTAATTAATCTAGTGCATTTAATTAGTTTCGGACCATGTTCAGAAAAATGTTTTAGATAATACTTATTAAAATCATTATACAGGTTGTCTTTACTGAAATATAAATAAAATGTATTGTTAAGATCTGTGTATGCCATAAGAAATTCAAAAATATATTTTTCATTATCAGTTTCAGGAATTTTGATTTTAATCATTTTATGGTTTTAATAAGTTTCATGAGTTATATCGGTTTTTCGGTAAACGTTTGGGTACACTAAAATTTGGTGAACTTTGTTATTTATTATTTCATCTAAAATGGGTATTCCTTGATTCGTTGTTTCATTTGCGGTTGAATGTTGTGTAGATTCATCTGAGGTTTCATCTGGTGTATCTATTTTGTCTGGAGGTATTCTTATATCATAAATAATGTTAATTTGTCTTGAGTCGTTATTGTTACTTGTTGAAGGTTGTGGGTCTAATGGATTCTATGCAAAATTTTGGAGGTATTTTAAAATATCTTTGTCTACGTCTCCAGGATTATTTACTATTGATTCATCTTCTAATGCGTTAATTGTAATGCGAAATAAACAGTCTGCGTTTGTATTGTGTTTTCCTTTTTTATAAATAATTTTGTAATCGTATTCTTCTAGTTTTAGACGCCATCGTATTAATTTTGAGTTTAGCTCCTTTAGGCTGAAAAGCCAAGATAATGATTTGTATGGTCTAAAATGTTTACAGGCCCATACAATTGCTAATAGCTCCTTTTCTATAGTTGAATAATTTGTCTCTGATTTATTTAGAGTTCTCGAGGCGTATGCAATGGGTCGATCATTTGGAACATTTCCTTGTGATAATACAGCTCCAATTGCAAAATTGCTAGTATCTGTCGTTAAAATAAATGGTTGGGAAAAATTTGGATATTGTAGAATGAGGTCGTTTGTTAAGATTTGTTTACAAGTTTCAAAACGATCAATAAAATCTTTATCGTGGTTTACTTTAGAACTTTTTTTCAAACATTTGGTCATCGGTTTAGTAATTTTTGCAAAATCTTTTATAAATCGTCTATAGTAACCTAGTAATCCTAAAAAGCTTTTTATTTCAGTTTGGGTTTTTGGAATAGGAAATCTTTTTATGGCGGAGATTTTATTAGGTTTTGGTTTAACGCCTTGAGGGGTAATTACATGTCCTAAATACATAACTGTTTTTTGTAAAAATTCTGACTTGTCTAATTGTACTTTTAAGTTACTCTTTCTAAGTCTTTCGAAAACTATTTTTAACTTTTCAAGGTGCTCTTGTAAAGATGTACTATAAATTAAAATATCATCTAAATATACTATACATGTTTCGTCTGTTAATCCTCTTAAAACATTATCAATAACTCTCTGAAAAGTCGAGGGTGCATTTTTCAAACCAAAAGGCATTCGTTTAAGTTGGAAGTGACCTTGTGGTGTACTAAAGGCTGTTTTTTCAACATCTTGTGGGTCTACTTCTATTTGGTGGAAGCCACTTGCAAGATCTAGTGTCGAAAAATAATTTGCTTTCCCTAATTTATCTAAAATTTCTGTTATGTTTGGTAACGGGTATTTATCATCTACGGTTCTCTCGTTTAACTTTCTATAATCTATTACTAGACGCCATTTTTTTTTTCCTGTAGCATCTTGTTTTTTCGGGACCACCCAAATGGGACTCGAAAATGGGGAATTGCTGTCTTCTATTATACCTTCTGCTAACATCTTATTTATTTGGGATTTAACTTCTTCTCGGTGAACTTCTGGGAAACGATATGATTTTGTATATATTGCAGAATTATCAGTGAGTTTCATTTTATGTTTAATACTATTAGTAAAACTTAAGGGTATTCCTTCGCAATAAAATATGTCTCTATATTGGAAACAAAGCTTTTTTAGTAATTCTCTTTCTTCTTTGTTACAATGATTTATCCTTATATTTTTTAAATTCCTCTTTAACATGTTATCATCATTAATAGACGTTTCTTCATCAGTTTCCATCTTTCTTATAAAATTAATATTTACTATATCTAATGGTTCTATATCAAAGGGTTCAGTAATACTTAACGTTGTCTTATATTCGCTTATATTCGTAATAGTGGTTATAGCAAAATTATTTTTTACGTTAACTACTGCTTTAGGCATTTCGATTCCTTTACCGAAATTCTTATATTCTAATATACCTAATCCTACATTTAATTTTACCGGTATTTTGACTATTTGCTTAGTTCTAGGGGGAATAATTATTGTATGATTAAAAGTTGATTTGGGATATAATATATTCTTTTTACTGAGTTCAAAAATTATGGGTATCGTTACATAAGGCGTTTTCATTTGTTGCATGTTGACATTAATTGAAGCTTTTAATTTTTGTAATAAATCTATACCAATTAATCCACCAAAATTTTCGATAAATTTAAAAACATAAAACTTCTTATATTGATTTACTTTAAAAATGTTAAAAGCTGGATATTAAAATTTTCGTAAGAAATAAAATTTTTATAAAATTTATGCGCTAACTGTGGAGATATCAAACTTTTGGAAGACCCTGTATCTAATAAAAATCTGGCAATCTGGCAGGAATAATAATATGTGGTAAATCTGCTATAGTTGTATTTAAATATATTATATCGGATTGTAATTTTCTTGGCGCATGCAAAAATTTGTGTTTTCAACATTTTGAGTGGGATTGTGATATGATCTTTCGTTTGTCTCATTTGGATTGCGATAAGGACTGGATTGAGTTTCATAATTGTTATCGTAAGGCGATAATGAACTTTGAGTTGGGTGTACGTAATCAGTGGGAATATTATTTTCAAAGGGGTTTTTGAATTGTATTTGATCGTTATTAATTTGTTGATTAAATAATTGGGTGGAGGTAAAATGTGGTCTAGATCTTAAAGAAGTATTTCGTGAATTTGTATCCATCGGTTCTGGCTGGTATTGATTTTCATTTTGGGGTTTATTATTAACATTTCTTTGTTGAAAATTAGGGTTATTAGTATGGAGGTTCCATGGTCGGAAATTAGAATTATTATTGTCGGAATTTCTTGGGTTGAAATTAGAATTATAATTATTGAAATTTCGGAAGTGATTTTGGTGTGGTTGAAAAGTATTGTTGGGATAAAAATTATTATTTTGGTATTGCGGTCTGATGGTTTGATATTGGTAAGGTGGAAATCTCATATTAGGGCGATTTTGTTGAAAATTATTTCTAGGAATAAAAGTTCGATTAGGATTACTGTTTCTCGTAGGATTATGTATTGATGATGGTCTAAAAGAATTTTGTGAGTTTAAATTATTTTCACGTTGTAACGAATATAGAAAATTCTCTTCTTCGATAACGAAGCTCATAGCTTTCTCTAAACTGTCTGGGTTTCTCAATCGTATATTTGTTTGTAACGATAAGGGTAAGCCTCTAATGTAAGTTTTTAAACATAAGTCATCGTAACTATTTATTCTAGTCAATTTCTCTTGTGCATTAATATTAAGCGTATTTAATTTTTGTGTGACTAAACTACGTGATTCTTGGCATCGCATGCCAAAATTATAAGGAGTTTCATACTTGAAAGGCCTCAACGTTATCAGGTCTTGGATAAGGCAATCGAGATCTCTCTGGTCTCCAAAACTAAGATTAAGGGCATCTTTTACGAGTTGCCGTGTATTTAATTCTGTCCTAGAACCTATTAACATTTGAGCTCTTCCATTTAAGTTACCTAATATAGCTCGAAGTAAAAATGTGTTTAAGGTGCCGTCTGTTTGGCTAGCAAAATTAGTTATTAAATTTTCACAATTGTCTATAAATATGGTTAAGGTATGTGGATTACCATCATATGCTGGGATAGAATCTAAGTAAAGTTTTAACAATTGGTAGTTTGTTTGAGCCATTTCGTTATTTTTATCGCCATTTGGTTCTAAAATTGAATTTAATTCTGCTACAAGGCTACTTAAATCTAATTTACTATCAGTTTCACTCATTAAATATTTATTCTTTTTATTCAGATAATATATCAAATTGTAATAAAATATAAAATGTGTTTCAATATAAAACTTTCAACTTAAATATAATCAAATATTTTCTAAAATATGATAATACAATATAGTAATATTAATCTTTCTCTTATTAAAAATATCTCATAACATCATAAAATCTTTAAAAATTGTTTACTCTCGTTAGCTCTCTGACTATAAGTATTTTCAAATATGGGAATAATAAAATGGAAAATAAAATGGAAAAAATAGGAAACACTTACATTAAAATGTAGATTTTCAGCATTTCTGCCTATAGGATTCGACGATTTTGTTCTTCTCCCAGGTCTCGTTGAAACTACTGCTTAAATCTGCTGCCTCTAGGGTTCGACGATTTTGTTCTTTCCCCAGGTCTTGGTGATACCTTGTCTAAAGCTGATCTTGGACACTTTCACAAAAGGTTCAAAAAGTTCGGTTTTCCGGTAAATCGTTAAAACGAAAAACTACGCGAAACGGTTCGATTTTTGTAACGGTTAGCGACGTAATTCCCGAAAATCTGTACTGACTGCGCCAATGATGTTTCTACCAAGAACGATATTTTTAAAAAAGAACTTTATTTACAAGGGACTACTTACTACAGTAAAATGCAAAATAAGAGTGACGCTATACAATTCAAAAGTAAATTTATAAGCTCGGTGACGCCGAGGTGTGGCATGTTGACGCTATATGCCCATACACATGATCCGATTTCTATAGCCCCACATTTAGCCTCACTCTCCGACCAAAAATAGCAATGTACATTTTTGTAGGCTACCTTAAAATCCTGTGGTGTTAATTCGGTTAAAGTTAAGTTGTAGCAATTAAGCTTAGACTTATAGTAAAAGGAAGAAGAGTTACCTCTTGGGCATTGCAGCACCGCTTCTAAATCAAACACAACTACTTTGATATTTTTATTTATTTCTCTGCGATCATTTAACTTTTCAATCCTACTATAGTTTTTCTCTTTTATATGCGTTTTGTATTTTTCTTCCAGGTTCTTCTTTTGGTCAGGATTAGAATTATTATACGAGGTGCATAGATCACATTGATCCTTTTTTGTTTGAAAAAAGGAGAGATTAAATTCCGTTGTAAATATTTTATAATATTTACTATAAGTACCTGCGTCTCTATTGTCATTTTCTTATTTTAGCTTAAAATCATTGAACAAATCTTTGATATTTTTGCTGCCATCAATATATTCCTTTGTTGTAGAAGCTCGAAGGTAGTGTGATTCAATTTTAGGGATAGATTGAATGTGCTCAATGATTGCAGCTCGTAATTCTGGACTAATTTTTCGATGACTGTCATGTCTGCCTCTAAAATCAGTTTGCGAAAAATCGTTGTTGTTCATTTTATTCTGTACCGTAAATATCATCCTATCGGAGATGTCCAATGTAGCCTTGTAAAAAGTTTTACAAACTTTAATCGTCGCATTATTTACAATAAAATGAAATGATTTATTGTTGTGTCTGGGTCTCTGAGCATTGCTATGTTTGTATTTAGGCTGAATGTCAATCATACTGGCACTTATGTATGCTCTTTGTTTACTTAAATCACCTAAATCCCAAAACTTCTTAAAAAGGTCGTACCTACACTCTATATTAATATTTGTAGTGCATTTAAGTCTACATTTTTCTGTACATGGTTCTTTAAGACACCTGGCTGGAATAGTCTTTTTTGTTTGCGACATGGATACATATGATTTTCTGTATTACGCCTGCGCTTAAGATTATTCTGTTTTCATTGGGAAGGATTTTTAGTCCATTTGCGTCCCTTTTTTGGAATATAATTACCAGAAGAACGATAGGAATCTGCCGAACTGGTGGAAGAAGATCTCCAAAAAAGTAGTTTCTCTTTCTTTTAGATTCAATATTAATGAATGTTGGATCTAAATCGCTTAAGTCAACATCACTTTCATCAGTACATAAAGGAGAAATACAATAATCTTGAACCTTTTGTAACTCCCTGGGACGACGATTTACTACCTAAAAGATCAATATAATTTAATAGTATAAATTATATATAATAACTATCAACAGCCATAAATAATAACTTACAACGCAATCACTGTCCAGTTGATCAACAGTCACGTTTTGAGTAATATAGGTTAGTAAGTTTACTTTTGCTGGTAATGGAGAACAATTGGACGAGCCCGAAGATGAACTATCGGATGAATCCAAAGATGAAGCTGACGATGATGGACTATTTGATGCAGACTAAATAAGACGATGTCCTTTCTCCGTAGTTAAGCATCCAGTAACAATATCTTCATTGTCAGATAAACTACCGTCAGTGTCATCATAAGGTACTAAGGGTTGTATGTTTGCAAACTGAGATTTCTGTAATTAAACAGCATAATTATTATAATTTATGGTTATGGTATTAAAATACTAATTAAACAGTAAATTTGTGATTCAGTTTACAAGCTTTAAGTACTTACTATTACAGCTACTTCAACTGAGTTATCGTTACTATCCACTGGTTCCGGTACCATTTTAACCTCCATGTTAACATTCTTCTGGATCTCAACAGCGAAACTATTTTCACTTAATAACTAAAATCAAAAGAGGAATTAGAGGCAATGCTCAGGTAAATATTATGTAAAAATTTTAAATACTCACCTCATCATTAGATTTCTCGGTTGAATTATAACCCGATGACATATTTTTAGAATTCAGCACAGTATTTTCAACAACTAAGCCGAGTATTTTTCGTGCTCTCGAAGACATCTTAAAGTCTAAAAATAAAGATACCGCTGAAAATGTTTTATATAATAAAAAGTATTAAATAACCACTTACTAACAATAATTAGTTTTCAAGTTTAAATTATAAAATAATTGGACAATAATTATTAAACAGAAGTAACACAAAAAAATTACTATTTTTCTGATATCTAAATAATATAATACTGAATCAATACTTAATCACTCATGATTTGGTTAAATATTTTAATCAAAAAATGCATTAACTTAAAATGTTTTTTATAATCCTCTGATGTAATTTATACTAAACTGTAATAAGTCACAATGTTACAGGAAAAACGATGTCAACCTTTCTAATAAAGTGAAACAACTCTAAATTAATGCACTTTTGGAAAAAATAAACGTATATTAAATAATTACCTGATAGTATAACACCAAATGATTTCGAGTTACTTCACCTTTTTAACTCACTGCACAGCTCTTACCTCTCGTAACGCCGACTCATTACTAAATTTGATCACTTTATCGGTATCAACTTGTTCCCGCCTGTTAGTCAAAAAGAGAAGCACTGTCATCTATCTCCTCCATTTTTCATCGTAAGGCGCCAAAGGTTGAACTAGACATTCTCCTTGCATACTTATTTCACTTTATGATGAAAACTCAATAAACGCAAATTTTTAGTTATTTCTCTTTTTGAATAAGGGTGCGATATGTCGGCTATAAAGTTAACCTAATGTCATTATGTATATGTTTATATTAGGTACGAATACTGTGTTTTCTGTTGTAATAAAATATTATAGGTACGGTTTTTTTTGTTTGGTTTCTCGTCTCTTTTGCTTTGTGCATATGGGTCTTTTCCTAAATAAAAACATCTGCATATTTTGCTTTTTTTTTCGCTGGGCTTTTTTTCTTCCATATAACAATTATAAAATTTTGCTGGTTTTGTATTTTCGGAATAAAACTTCTAATTTATATTTCTCGATTATTTACATTTATGATTCCTATAGATAACATACCCTTAATCGGTTTATCTATTTATCCTTCTGTACATTCCTCCGCAACTTCTTGTTTGTATATTACTGTAACTGTTTCCTCTATTTTTCAGTTTGATCTCGAAATTAATTTCGTCAAATATGTAATAATACTGACATATACTTTTCAAAATAATCTGTTCATCATTTTTCGCCTTTGTGCGTACTTAATTTACTTAACATATTTTCTTCTCTTGCATATAAATACAATAATCGTAGGGAATCGTCTTTCATTGTGACAAACTTCTTTTTCAATAATTTTTTCATTTACTTCATTAAAAAAAAATCATAATTCCAAATTTGTTTCTCCATTTTATTCCATTATGTAGTTACTATATTGTCGTGTTGGAGCCGCAGGACTCTTAGCGGGTTGGGATTCAAGTACCACCCTAGCTTATCCTCTTAGCAGCCTCCTGCTCGACGTAGGTTTCAACCCTTAAGGTCGAACCATATGCAGTTTGCCTATATTCCTGTCAAAAAAATCTACTTCTGGCACTGTATTCGTATTCGCATGCGGTGCGAAATATGCTCTCGCTGTGCCTCTATTGCTGTGGCATCTCACCTGTGTCCATTGATTATTCTTTCTTCTTCGTTGTGATTGCCAATCTCCTCTGTTTCTATAACATCTATTACGATATATCCTCGTAGAATGTCTTTCATATTCACTTATATTTCCATAATTTTTGTTCCTATATTCTTTTCTTCCTTCGAATTTATTTTTATAATATCCATATATTGCATTCTTACCTTCTTTTCTCATATCAAAATCGTATTTCTTCCTGTAATTTAACAGTATTCCTTGTGTACTATCTTCTGTCTCGTCGATCTATAAAAATTTGGACATTACCTCTTGTGGGGTTATTAAAGTTGCCTGCCTCTAATATTAGCTTGGCTTTGTCTGTTCTGGCATTACGTTTCATTGTAGCCACTACTGCCTTTGTTGTGTATTTCTGAGCCAAATCTCGTGGCATTCCCTCTGCTATGTATGCCACTTTTAGTTGTTCGGCTAGTTTCCCAACCTCAGATGCGTTGACATCTGCATCTTTATGTCCTTGTCTTTCCTTCGCCAATTTAGCTAATATTGTCTTCGGATTGTAGCCTCTTAGTTCTCTCTTTAGTGTCTCCACTATTCTTGGGATTGTATTCTCTGTAGTTATAAGGTTTCTGGCCATATTGGTTAATCTTGTCTTTATTAATGTTATCGCTGTTTTCTCGTGTCCTATCGCTATTTTCTCAAGGAGTTCTAATGCATCTAAAAATGACTGCAGTTTACCTGCGCTTCCATCAAACTCGCTGGGTAACTCCTTGCTTGCGACATTTAAAAATTCGTTGATTGTAAAAGTTATACTTATTTCTTGCTCTGTGTCGCTATGTTCTTCCTTCTTTATAGGTTGTTGTTTCTTTATCACAGGTAAAGAAACTGGCTTTAAATCTTCTACATTTTGGGTATATTCTTCATCCGAAATTTCCATAATGTCATTATCGTTTAAAACTTTTCTATCTCCAGTGAGTCCTTGTATTTGCAATGATTCGGCCGTTTCAATGAAGGTATTTAAATCTTCTTATTTAATTTGTACTTCTCCATGGTATATAAATTGTACTAAGTCTCTTAGTGCTTCGTAAGTCACGTTTGTCAAAATTACTATAGGATATTGACAGGGATTTGCCTTAAAAATTTCCTTAAAATATGGGCTACAAACTGAAAGAACCATTTTATGTGCATCTATGCATTTTCCTTGCACTGCAAGCGTTACATCTACAAAATCTTGACTCTCCCAAAATAAATTTATTCCTGAACTCATATTTTCGCGGAAATTGTTCCAACATAATGAAAATTTTTCTGACGCCATGGTCAATTGTTTTTAAAAAGTTCTTTTAAATTCTTTTCCTTCCTTATAAATGTAACAATAATTCTAAATATCCTAATTTATTGTTGCTAAATAGTAAAATAAAAAGTCATATCCGATTTCTTCGTCTATATTAATTGAAGAATTTGTCATTTAAGCAAATTCATGTCGTAATTTAATATTTATCGACTTATGTCACAGTGTATTTTCTTGGTCAAAGATAAATATTTTTAAAACTATACCGTAAGCAAATAAAATTATATGGCACATTTTTTCATTAAAAAATAGAATTTGATATATAAACAGTTATTTAGCGATAATTTAAAAATAAATTATATTCTGTACTACTTTTAAAAGCAATAAAAATTGTGTACTCAACATTTTGAACTTGAATTAGTTAAATTTTTATATTCAAATACTAAGTAATAATTTCTGTTAGACTGCATAATTTATATAAGGGATAAAAAATAAAATTTACTTACATAATATATTTCATATATGGTTTTTGTTAATTCACTTTTGTCCATTTATCCATTTTTCTATTTATTGTCCATTATCATAAGCTGGGATGCTGTCGCGAGCTCCTGGCGGATTTGGTCCGGAATTTGGCGGGAATATTCTTAACTGCTGATACATTTTCTATTTCAAAACTGGTACAATGGCTTCCATATATCATCTATTATGGTGATGGATACTTTACCCCATTTTTCCATTTAAATTTCCAGTATGTAGTTGCCATTTTTCATTTATTTCTTCGGATCAGAAGACTTCTAATTCAAAAGGTAGGATCACCATGTAATAAATAATGCTTCACTTATGGTCTCGTATGGTACATTTATTTAAACACACTAGATACTCATGATTTGGCTTATTAGTTATCTAAGTACAATACTAGATAGTACTCAGCTGACGTTGACAATATTAACCTCGACCAGTCTCTTGATTCTTTATTCTTAACAATAATGATAATACTAATAATCCCGTGATTTCCAGCTATTTAACAGACGTGAGTTTGTTATCATAATGCGTTTGTTATTTGTTAATTGATACACGTTAATAATCTTTCGACTACATTGCAAATTTCACTAGGTCAGAGTGTGTCCTCGTTACAACGATATTTTCAATGCCGTAAACAAATAATATATTTTCGCAAATGTGTGTCACGTCATTAAAAAAATTACTTCGATCTGATGCTTGATTAAATCCCGTTACATTTTGTTGTCGCCCATTCTGTGGACGCGTCCACACCAGTGTAGTTGCGATGTCCTTCGTTATTCTGTGTTTAATGCTCATAATTTCTTATATTCTTTCATTTCTTACTCTGCCAAATTTTTTTTTTCTGACATATGTTCTTTAGCGAATGTTCTGTATCTTGCGTCTTGTATACGTCTGATATGGGTTAGAACGCGTCTGCTATATGTTCGATCGCGTTAGATATCTGTTACAGTTCGTTAGGGTGTCCGTACGTTACATGTTTTTTTGTCCGAAGGTGAAAATTGCTAAACATCGATAGATTAACTGTGAATTATTTTCTAGTTATTCTGATGCGATATACCCATCGTATGTCCTTTGAGAATATCACGTTTTTTCTATATTCTATTACCTATTCCGGTATTTCGAGTATTACGAGTATAGTGTGGTAGACTGCAACAAGTGCTGAATAAAGCACGATATGTTGTTTATATGTATATTTCGATTTTATTATGGATATCTAAACATTACATTATAATTCATTATTCCATGATTAACACATTTAGATTTACCAAACAACCGTTCCGATTCTTTGTTGGAGCAAAATGCTGTGAATTGGTTATTTTTCTTTACATGTTCTATAAGTTTGCATGCGTATTTTTTTTTTCGATGATGAGGTAATGTATATACGTAATCTAATACTCTTGGTACATCATGCTGTCCGAGCGGATCAAACGCGCACCTTGATAATAGAACAAACGATACTGGTTCTCCGCTGATATAAAAGATATCAGCGCAGGTAACTTCTGTGTTTGTCATCCATTGATCAATAAGTATGTCATCTAAATTTAAGCGTTTTATTTTTCTGACTGCGTTCGGACCTCTGAACAACTTGATTTTATCCATCTTACTTCTTAGAAGGCTTGATACATACTGAATTTTATTCAATTCAAATCATGTAACCTCTATCAGGTCGACTTTTATCCCACACGACTGCACGCCTCGGGGTGGAATCTCTTTGGTCATGACTTTCATTCTCATTGTGCCGAGGGGCGTTTACATGTAACCATTCAGGCGTTTACTTAGCGTTCCTATATCATCATTGGTCGATATATGTTGGGGCGTGGTGCATGAGGGTAAGTATTGGTTAGGGCGTGGGGATGTGAGAATACGTAACACCACGGTTCGGGGGTATTTACATGTCACCATTAGGCGTTTACATCTCGCCATTCAGACGTTTACTTGTGGATGTTCCTATACCACCATTGGTCGAAGTACGTTCCAAGGGGGGATCCCTATGTCACCATTGGTCGAGGATATGTTCTAACATCACGAGTAGGGGTGTTTCTGTGTCGCCATTGGTCAAGTGGCGTGGGCATGAGGATACGTATTAGACGAGGCGTGGGGATATGTGACTCTATTTTGTAATCTCCATAAAAATGTTACGCATATAGCTATGTATAGTATATTGGAGACCTATGTATAGTAGTGATCGTTCAGATAAGATTTATGTTGAGCAGTGATCAAGCAGATGATATCTATATTAAGTAAGATGTGTTTTTATTATGTAGCCATACCTCTTTATAAAGAGCAGAGAAGATTATATAGTGAATGATTGTTGGTTTGGTCATATTTTAAGAATGGTGTACATTCCTATTCGTTTCATTTCCGGGCAATAGCCTATGGTGTACGTTATTCCTATTTCAATAACATGAATTGTTTCGAGATAGATAGAGAGAGAGGTTTTTTTTCAATGATGTCTGTTTTTATATATTCATTATACCGTCCTCGTTTATTTAACGCTTTTATCGTTAAAATCAAACAACTATCACAGAACATTCTAAATTATGTTATGGTCGTAGATAAAATATAGTATGCAGCTCGTAACGGTTAGTTATTGGATTAAATAACATATTATATACGTCCCACACTGTTAACATATCACAAGCTTTAAATTAACATCGGGATATAATACCGTTGTTGGCAATACCCCCGCTTACCCCTCCCCATTTACAACGACCCCTTTGTACGTCACGATCCGCCGAGCCAACGCACCCTTTTTCCAACAACCCCTGTTACACTTTAAAAGAATTGACGCTATTTTCAAGTTTGAACGATACGAAAAGAAGAAGAATTGACGCTATTTCCACGTTTGGACGATTTTTCACAAAAGAAGAAGAATTGACGCTATTTTCATGTATCGACGACACTTCGAGTACTCCAGTCCCCCAGCCCCTCTCGCCCCCTCGCCCTAACACCCCCACCCGTAGCCAAAACAGTATTACCCATAGCTGCTCGAAACCCGTTGCGCGTACGGTTCCAACCGCCACGGCTGCTCATCGGCTCCAACGTCAGTGAGCATGACGTCACTCGAGTACCTGAGCAGGTGCAAACATCAAAGAACGCCGGCAAACATCAAAGGACGCCGCTTTTTCCCATGCCCAAGCGACCCATACTCTACTAATATGAGATCAAAGATGACCGGCGACCAAGCTTTAATGAATTTATGTCAAATTACGCAGGGAGAAAGAGTGCTAGATTCGGCGTGACCACAGAAGTTCAGCAGGATCTTTTTAGTGTTCCGCGAAACGTCTCTCTAGCCCACTGTGTTGTCCAAGATCCTGAGATTACTAAAGGAATTTCATCTGTATTCTATAGGAAGTTCGGTCGTTTGGACGAGTTAAAAAACCAGCAGCCTAAAGTTGGAAGAGTACTGAGATTAGAAGATGGTTCCCCATCTTTGCTGTATATGGTGACCAGGAAGTCGTATACAGACAGGGCAAGCTACGAGGATATATGGCGTTCTCTAACTAATTTGAAGAAAATCGTGTGCAATTATGACATTAAGAATTTGGCCTTACCCAAGATAGGCCATGCACTAGATAATCTGGACTGGAAGATTGTCAGAAGCATGCTTGAAGTAATCTTCCGAGAAACCGGCGTACGAATTACTGTGTGTTGCATTAACCCGATGAGATCGTATCCTTCAAAGTCAGTAGACTCTTATTTCTTTCTAAGGGGTTCATGCAGAGCTGGAGAGCTCTGTAGATTCCGCCATCCTGAGCCTACATCTGGAGTTACTGATCAAGACGCTCAGATCTAAGAGGGGAGCAGTGTAACGAAATAGCCCATCTCCGATGCGTCATAATTCTTAGAAGTAATGTTAGAGAACACAAGAATTGGCATTTCAATACCGCCCGTCTTCATGCGCTTTCGATGAGACGAATTAGAGGTAGGACTACGCCAGAATATTTTCGAACAATCGAACAACTTTATTACATATATGTAACGATGTTATGAGTGAGTTAGTTGATAAGAGAGTACCGAACTGTAAACTATAAATAAATATATTTATATAAATTCGAACCGCTCGTTTTATTTAATCTCGCTACAATAGCTTCTTCGGGAAAAACTCTAAAAAAACAAAAATTTAAAAAACTGACGTACACTTAGATTTATAATACTTACTGAAATTAAAAGATTACACACATAAATAAAATTGAACAATAAAATAACATTATTGCTGATGTATATATACATCCATTAAAATGCATGTTAAAATTTAAATATTTTTGAGCACGTTCGTTAACAATAAATAAGATGGAACAAGTAAAAGTTATTTCAAAATACAAAACAAACAATGTAAGGAAACATTAGAGGAATATTATTTCTTTAATTAATCAATAAGTCTAGTTAGTATGATTAATCATTAAGGTAAGTTTAGTTTTAAATTTTGTTCAATATATTGCAATATATTATGTTGCTTAATTGCCCCGTGTCTGTTTTATAATTTAAAGTTTGTTGATTTTTGTTAATGTGGTACATCTTCAAAAATAACCTACTTTTGTAACTTTCAGTCTGTGCCAAAATACGAGCATTGTTGTAGTCTAACAGATGACCGGTGTTTTTATAGTGCTCGACTACTGCACAAGTATTTTTTTCTAAGCGGCAATCATTTTATGCTGTGTGGTAAGTTGTTTTAGCCACTGCGATGTATGGCCAATGTAGTTTTTTTTCACATCCTACACACGGTATTTCATATATAATATTACTCCTTTATAAGGTTGGTACTCAGTCTTTAATTTTAGAAAAAAAGTTGTTTGCTATTTATGGTATTGTATTTAGATATATTAATATTGGAAACATTTTTAAATATGGATATGAGAGACTGAGTTAGACTGATTATATTAAAGATTCTATTTGGCAAGAAGTTCACCCTGGATCTTGCAGTAGTTTGTTCCCTCTTTAATTTGTATCGATGGCCTCTTAATCTTTCGTCTTGATTCAAAGTGAATATGGTGCTTAGGTTCCCAAAATTATGTTTTAAAATACGGAAGGACATAATTAGATCACCTCGAAGACGTCGCTGCTCGAATGTCGTAATATGAGCAATGGATAACCTATCATCATCGTTAGGTCTTACACGGCCGAATGCCAGTCTTGTGGCTTTACGCTGAACATTTTCAAGTTGGATCTTATCGCGAATGAGATGTGGATTCCACACCGGTCCGGCAAACTCAAGAATAGGTCTAACGTATATTGAGTAACGTTTACTCAATTTACTCAAATTTACAGAACTTAGAAATATACGTGTAAAACATTTTCGGATCAAAAACAGTTTCGAGTTTGCATGTTTACACATCGACACTATGTGATCAGACCAATTTTAGTCACTATTAATTATCACTTCGAGATCATTGTGGGAGGTTACCGAGTTTAAGGGATGTCCATTAATAAAGTACGGCAGTGATGGGTTGTTTTTGCCGATATGTAAAACAACGCATTTTTCAATGTTAAGCGGAAGTAACCATTCTGAGGACCATTTGAATATTGCGTCAAGATCTTGTTGAAGAACATGTTGGTTAATAGTTGGATTCATATATAAATTCGTTGGATTCGTGTCGTGTGTGTGTGTGTGTGAGAGAGAGATGGCATTAGACAAAAAATCTTTTTGCCACAGAAAATTGTTATAAGGATGTTTAAATTTTTATTTTAGAATCGTTTATAAACTTGATTAGAATATTATATATAGATTTGTCAGAATAAGATAACAGATTGCTGATGTTCACTGGTAGGCTAATATTGAGATCAATTAAATCTAGATATAGGCTTCGAGTCTGTTCCCTATGATTAGGACAATCGAAAAATAAGTGGTTCAAATCTCCGACAGATTTACCATCACAAGGACAGAAAGGGGTTTCATAGATTCCAATCCTATGCAGATGCTCTGGAAAGAGGCCATGGTTAAGTTTTAACCGGGTTATTAACGAAGAATGTACTTTATTATAGTTAAAATTAAAATGGGGAATATTTTTTGGTAAGCATGGATGAATAGAAAAGTAATGGTTTCTTGAAGACTTCTGAACCTCTTTATATTTTGACATCCATCTTTCCCTGCCAATACTCCTGATAATAGAAAAAAGATCTTTAAAGTAGTAAAAATTTGTAATTTCTGGTATCTCAGATGTATTTTTTGCCATACCATCCACTAATTCGTTTCCAATTACTCCATTATGTCCTTTAACCCAGAGTAAAGTAACTGTTTTTTTTGTGAATTTTAGATCATGTAATAATTTTTTGATATCAAGTATAATGGAGTTTTGAAAACTATCCAATGGATGGCTACGAATAGCTTGTAATACTGCCTGAGAATCTGATACTATTACGATGTTCTCACAATAATTAGTGACACACCAAGTTAGTGCTTTCTGTATAGCAGCAGCCTCGGCTGTAAAAATAGAACAACATTCAGGAATTCGATATTTCTCAACATAATTGCTGTTTGAAACAAAAAAAGCGAAACCAGTACTTTCAACAGTTTTTGAACCATCTGTATAAATTATTGTTAAATCTTCCCCTAATTTGCTTAGTATGGATTTGAATATAATATTAGTTAAAATTGGCAAATCTGAATAAGAGGGCATTATAATGGTTGGTTTGTCTATCAGAACTTCAAAGTCTTGTATGTAAAAAGGAAATTTTGGGAGCTGTAATATATAAGATTGAAATGAATTCGTATCGATAAAAGATTCTGCAAGAGGAGGAGAATTTTTTATTCTCCAATAAGAATTTGTTAAATTTTCTGTCAAAAGTAAACCTATTTTGTGAACCATAGTTGTATTAAACGATCTGTATGTTATTAGACGTTTGTTGGCTAACATTTGCCTACGTATGTGTAAAGGTGGTTCCTGGGCTTCTGCTAGAACTGCTTGGTTTGGTGAAGACATCATAGCTCCTAGACAAATTTTTATTGATTTAAATTGTATTCTGTCAAGAGTTAATAGATTTGTTTTGCATGTTGAACCGTAAAGAACACAGCCGTAATCCAGAATGGATCGTATGTAGGATCTATAAAACATTAAAGAGATATTTTGATCTGCACCCCATCTTTTTTTAGAAACGAAACGCAGAAGGTTAATTCCACGCTCGCACTTTTGTTTTACGTACTTTATATGGCTGGACCACAAGAGTTTTTTATCTAGGATCATGCCTAGATACTTATACTCTTCTGCTAAGGGGAAATTATAATCACCTATCTGGCATTTGCCTGTGACTTTTTGTCTACGTCTAGTGAAACATACAATCGAAGATTTTTCTTGTGATATACTAAAACCCATTTGTTTCACCCACTTATCTAAGTTACTAAAGCTAAGTTTTAGATTCAACATACAATCTTCATAGGATTTATGGCTGGTATATAAACATATATCGTCTGCATATTGAATTATTTTGCATTTTTCATCCATCAAACCATGCAGATCTGCAGTATAAACATTAAATAATAAAGGACTTAGAATTGAGCCTTGTGGGAGACCGTTATATAATATTCTTGGACCGTGTAATACATTTCTATGGTCCCGTAAGTATATTTTTCTATTCACATACAAATTTATTATATTTACAGATAATCTTTAATCGATACCACACCCCACCATTTTTGAATATAATATATCCAAATCAACCACGTCATATGCACCCTTTAAATCTAGAAACAAACATAGCATAAATTCGTTTTTTGAAAAACAGAGTTGAATATCCGTAACTAAATGTATGAGAGCATCAATGGTACCTCGACCTCTACGAAATCCATACTGTGAGTAGGGAAAAACTGAACTACTTTCAATAAAATGTTCTAATCTAAATTTTATAAGCCTTTCAAAGGATTTTGTCACACATGATAATAGAGAAATGGGTCTATAAGATGATGGAAGTTCTGGGTTTAAGTTAAATTTGAGTAAAGGGCATATGATAATATTTTTTAAAGTATCGCAATATTCTTGTTTCAACCACCAACTATTAAAGATTTGTAAGAGAACATCTTTGGCATTTGACGGCAATTTGTCCAATATCTTATAAGTAAAACCGTCCAAACCGGGGGCTGTATTTCTGCTTTTTTTTAGTGCGAAATCAAGTTCTGAAGGAGTAAAAGGTTTTGACATGGAATCTACACTAGTATTAAAACGAAAAAATTCTTTAATCCTACCAACATTACCAGAGGCAGATGAAGGTGCAAGTTGGTCTAACATCTGTTTAATGAGATTTTCAGAAAGTTGAGGTTTTTTGTTGTACTGATAGTTATTGGAAATTGATCTGACGGTTGACCATATTTTTGAAAGAGGTGTGCTTTTGTTTAGACTATTTAAAAAATTTATCCAACTACTTTTTTTCTTTGTTTTAAATAATCGTTTGGTTTGGGCTGCTATATTTTTATAGTTTATGTAATTATTATAGTTACTTTGGGTTCGATACGCTTTCAATGCTTCTGATCGTTTTTTTATTATGAATGTACATTCCTCATCCCACCAATAAGGCCTTGGAATTGAGGGAGTAAAAGGTTTTTTTATGGGCATAGATTTGGAAGCAGCTAGAGAGATAGTCTGAAAGAGTAGGGCTGTCTTCTCATCGTTAGAAAGATTATTAGATGATAAAATTGTGGATAATTGTTTGTCTAAATCTGTCTGAAATAGCTTCCAGTCAGCGCGGCAATCGTTCCATTTTGTTGATGGATTAATTAGGAAAGAAGTAGGATTAATTTTAAGCTCTATTTTAATAGGAAAATGATCGGATCCCAATGTGTCGGGATATACTGACCAGTTTATACGATTTGTTAATGAGGCTGAGGTGATAGTCAAATCAACGGCAGAATGATTGCCACTCGCGGCGATTCTAGTAGGTGATCCGTCGTTTAGAGAAACTAATTCGAAAAAATCCATGCTTTCGACTAATATTCTACCATTACGGTCATCCGGGATCGGACCCCACATGTAATGGTGGGCATTAAAATCACCACAAAAAACTGTATTATTATAATCGAATTGTTCAAATAAATGTATCCAATCAGTCTTTTCTACTCTGATATCAGATGGTTTATATATAGACACAAAAGATATATTAATTTTGTTAAGTAAGACTGCACACACTTCTATTCCGGTATTAAAATTATAGTTAATGTTAATTATTTGATAATCAATGCCCTTTAGTATGAAAATGCCTACACCGCCATAGCCACTTTCACGGCATTTTGAAACAAAATTATACCCTTTTAATTTAAAGTCTATTTGGTTTTTCAACCAAGTTTCGGATAAAATTATAATATCTACATGAGAATTATTAATATAATTTATGAGACTATCCCTATTACTTACTAACGATCTACAATTCCATTGTAAAATATTTAAGGAAGATTGAGTAAGTTGACTGTGCATTTGGATATTAATAATACGAGTGAATGCTTTCATTGTCACTCGTCGCTAAATTATCCGTTTCTCTGTTATTACCTGTTTCTTCTAAATTATTAGAAATAAGTTTTCTTAATTCATTTTCTAAATTGCATATAGGTTGAGATTGATTATTGGTATACATAAGTTGATTAATATGAGATGTGACAAGTAATATAAGTTTCTCTTTATAGTCAATAAATTCGTCCCTGTAGGGATTGGGTATTATAGGATTAGATTTAGGGGTCGGTCTTTTGATAGAAGTTGACGCAGAGGTATGGGGTAAAATTGGTGGAGAAGTTGCTTTACGTTTATTATTTGTAGAAATATGAATAGTTTTCCTTACCGGTTTATTTAATGTGAAATTAGGGACATTGTTAGACGAGGTAGGTAAACTGGGAAAATTGGAGGTGTTATTTAGAATAGAAAATCTATTATTAGTTATTATTTTTGCGTAACTTGGATTGTTATGTAATTGTTCTGCTTCTCTGAATGTTATATTTTCTGATGCCATTATTGCTTTGATTTTCTTCTGTTTTTCGTATATTGGACATTTTCTAGACAACGAGGTGTGATCGTTGGTTTTACAATATATGCAATGATTATTTTCATTACAAGTTTCTACAGTATGGGTGGTGTCTGTACATTTTTTACATCTACTGTCCTTAGATTTACATTGTTTTGAGGAGTGACCATATCTGAGACATTTATAGCATTGCACTACCGGGTGTATGTATGGATCTACTGAAAAGTTGCATAAATTAATTATTATGTTTTGTGGAACCTCGTTTCCCAAAAATTCTACAATTATCATTTGTCTTGGTACTAATTGAGTTGTGCCATCGTTGTTCGTTACTTTTCGTTGCATCCTTTGAACATTTACCACTTGTCTCTCGGATATTATCGCATCCTTTAAATAATTCTCCGAAAAGAAAGTATCAACCATACGGACTATGCCTTTTCTATGTGTATAAAATTTTGGAATATAAGCTATAAGATCATTTTTATTTATTAAATCATGATTAATTATTTTATTTGCTATAGAATAAGTCTTAAAAATGACTTTTACCCTATTAATGCCAACTGTTTTTATATCAAGTACATCATTTTTAATGGACGAATCATTTAATAAAAAATGTCCTACCTTCATTGGAAATAACCTACCGATATTTTTATTTTTGTGTTCAATATATACAAAGAATGGGGCCTTATCGCTGGGTTTATACCGGTTTTCAAAATCAATTAAAGTATTTACAGACCTGTTATCATCAATATTAGTTTTTTCAGACGTGTTTACGGAATGTAATTCATCGGGCGGTCTATGACCTCCAATAGCATCTTCTTCCATACTTAGATTTTTTGGAATACCAAATTATGGGCCTAATTTGCACTAAACAAATTCACAAAATAACACAATAGCGATCACTATCAAACTCGCACCGACAGCAATATCAAAACAAACCGTTGTGGATTCGTGTCATCAGCGTAAATGGAAACCTTACTCGATACGATGAGCGAAAGATCACTAGTGTAGACACAAAATAGTAGCGGTCCAAGTACTGATCCTTGTGGGACTCCACTCTCGACTGGCTTATCTAATGAGTGGTCTTCCCCAACATGAACCCTGAAGTATCTGTCGGATAGAAAATCTTCAATCGAAATGTTCAACTTTCTGCGGATACCATAGTGATCGAATTTAGCTAGTAATCGACGTTTTGGAACTCGGTCAAAAGCTTTGGAGAACTCTAAGTAGACTACATCGACAGGATTCCGATTGTTTAAAAATAATGACCAATCATTTACACAATGAAGTAAGTTTGTGATCGTTGAACGACCTTTGATAAAGCCATGCTGTTGGTCAGGGATCTTCTTGAAGAAGAAACTCAGATATAGCTTCCGAAATAATCGATCCATGACCTTGCCGACAATAGGAACTAGGCTGACTGGACGATAATTATTGCAATCAAGTTTATTTCCTTTCTTGAATATAGGAGTAACCGAAGCCAATTTCCAGGACGAGGGGAAAGAACCTTGATTAAAAGAAGCAATAATTATAAGAGACATAGGGATGGCTACGGATTCTGCACATTGTTTGAGGAAAAAAGAGGTGAGTCCGTCTAATCCAGGTAATGAATTATTTCGTAGTTTCCTTAAATGATGTCAAGAGTTTTAGACAAACGTGGGCACATTATTTAAGGAATAGTATCGTTAGGTTCATTTGTAAAAACCTGAGAAAAGAACAACGATAAACATTCCGAAGATTCGTTATTCGAAGAACATAAAGAGTCGTCAGCTTTTGAAGTAACGGTATGGAGACTTTAGAAGATAAAGATGTACGAATATACCGATAAACTTTTTTACTATTACCACTTGCAATCATATATTCTTTAAATTCTGTTCTTAACTTTAGCACAGATTATTTGACTCGATTAGAAAAATTATGGTGGCGAGAAAATCATCAAGGGAACCAGTAAGTTTATATCTTTGCCAAAGCTTTCGCTTGTGTCGAATTAAATGGGTAGCTGAGAGGTTCATCCGAGGTTTAAGTCGATCTCTGTATAGCTGCCGTTCGGTTTTATGATCAGAAATTGTTGTAGTAGCAGTATGAAGAAAAGAGTCCCACATTGACGATGGATCAGAGTGATTAGGAAAAATAGATTTCCAGTTTAACTGGGATAAAACTAAATTTACATTAAATAAATCAATAGTGGCATACGTTACGAAATTATTTTTGCAAGGCGGTGTTAAACTAAATTGAATGTGAGCAGTAATAAGCGAGTGGTCAAAAAGACCCAAAGGAGAGGACACTTTAAGTGTAGAAATTAGTTGATCGTTATTTGTGAAAAATAAGTCTAAAATTAAAGGATTATTGTTGGCTCTAAATCTTGTAGGTTTAGTTATCAGTTGTAATAAATTTGAGTTCATGACAAAGTTTTTAAACAAATTTTGGGAAGGTTCGGCCCTGACAGCGATCAAATCTACAACGTTATCAGCTGTCCCGAAATATAGTCATTTTAAATTGTAAAAACAAATCATAATTTAATATTTTATACCTCTACGACAAATTTAAGTGCATTAGTTAGTGCTGACAATATTATCTCAAGTGAGTTTCAAAAAACACTGTTGATGCTCTTCTTCATTCTTATAAATATATCGAAATAAATGGATGTCAAGTCGAAGTAAGAAGATTAATTTCTCCAGCCCAGAGACTTCTAATATCTAATGCATGTCCTACAATCCCGAACGAAATAATTGAACAAGAATTACAAAAACTTGGTATTCACACTGTATCTAAAATGACTTTTCTTCGAGTAGGTATGTCTGCAAGTGAGTACAGTCATGTTCTGAGCTTTAGAAGGCAATCATTCATTACACTTCTGGAAAATATGTCTATTCCTGACTCTTTTACCATAACTCATGATAATACTTCCTACCGAGTATTTCTCTTCATAGACGGATTCAGTTGCTCCAAATGTAAAACCATTGGTCATCAAGAATCAGAATGCGCTAACATTTTAAACCAAACTAATTCAACTACCCTCTTCGATTCAACTCAAACCACATCAACATTATCTAAACATCATCAACCTAATGATACCCCTTCAACTCCCCTCTCAAATTCAACTCTAACCACATCGTCATTATCTAAACCTAATGAACCTAATGATAAAATATATCAATCTACGGAAACCGACCTCATCCAAAACATATCTAAAGATAATCCAAACACTTCGTCTTCTTCTTCCAAAACAACATCACCAACTGTAAATAGCACTGAAAATACTACGGAAACCGACATCATCCTAAACATATCTAAAGATAATCCAAACACGTCGTCTTCTTCTTCCAAAACAACAGCACCAGCTGTAAATAACACTGAAAATACTACGACACCAAAAACATCAATAACCTTAAATAAGGCAGTCAATTCTAAACAGCTAAAAAGACATAGCATATCATCTCCTGAAATTAACGATGACAACCCAAAAACCGACTCATCCGTTTTTAATACCCCTAAACAAAATAAATAAAAAAAGAAACCCAAACCTTCTTCCAAAACCCCCCGCGAAGATGTCATTCACTCCCTAGAATCCATCAAAGACAAAATCGAAAATAGATCACCTCCATTTATACTAAATTTTAATGAAATATGTGATTTTATGGAAAATGTTTTAAACTCTCATAACCCTGAATTAACTTCTAAAGATTACTCCAATGAACCAGAGGAACTAATTCAAATCCTTAATTTTGTTTATTGTTACACCCAAAATTCTAGGTTAAGAAATAATATCACCCGACTAAAGAAAAAAATAAACCCTAACCCTTCTTCAGCTGACGAAACTGAAGAATCGTCACTAGTTGAAGAATAATTAAGGGATGACTAATTCATTTATAGTGCAATGGAACATAAATGGGTTTTATACCCATTATGAACAGTTAAAACTACTAATCGGCGAGCTTTCCCCTTTAATTCTTTATCTTCAAGAAACCCACTTTAAACAAAATAACATAAATTTAAAAAATTTTCAATGTTTTAAAAAAAATCGAATAGCTCAACAAGCTAGTGGTGGAGTAGCTATTTTCACCAGAATTGATTTGGAAGCTAAACCGATCGCGCTAAGTACTAATCTTGAAGCTGTAGCAGTCTCTATTACCTATCATAAAAAGATTAACATATGTAACATTTATTTACCACACCCTAGTAATCTAGATATGCACGAATTAAATAATTTTATAGACCAAATGCCACATCCTAAATTAATTTTAGGAGATATGAACTGCCACCACCCGGCATGGGGAAGTCACAAAACTGATAAATACGGTAACTTATTGAAAAACCTAATTGATTGTTCTGATTTATTGTTACTTAATACAGGGAATCCAACTAGATTTAATTCTTATTACGGTTCATTTTCCACCATTGATATATCCTTATGCAGTCAATCACTCTCAACTACATTGTCATGAAACACTTTGAACTCATTATATAATAGTGACCACTTTCCAATTTCTATAACATCAGATCACATTCATCCCCCTTGATTTCCCAATATATCAGTCCTGGAAATTAAAAAATGCAAATTGGGCATCCTATCAATCCTATATCAATAATAAACTTGAAAACTTCCATTTAAGCAATGATATAAACTATGATATCACCTCTTTAAATAATATTATTATAGAAGCAGCTTTAGAAAATATAGGAAAGACAAAACCCTGTAAAAGCAACCCGTACCTTGGTGGAATAGTGAAATTGCAAAAGCACTCTCATCTTGTAAACATGCCTTTAATAAACTTAAAAAACATAATACAGACCAAAACTTACTTAATTTTAAAAAACTCAGAGCTGAATCAAGATATCTTATGAAAAAAAGCAAAAAAGATACTTGGAAAGACTACGTATCGTCCATAAATTCGGAAACTTAAAGGTACCAACTCCTTTAGGCATATCAATGCACTAACATATAATAATGAGATCATCACCTGTAAAAAAGCTATTGGTGAAACTTTAGCCGAAGTTTACCAAGAAAATTCTAGCGACCAAAATATAACGCCGCAATTATTATTTCATAAACAAAATATAGAATCAGTTGAAATCGTTGATAAGGAATCTGGTGATCCATTAAATGCTACCATAACTCTTCAAGAACTAGAATACTCTATTGTAAACTCCAAAAATACATCCCCAGGACATGATGATATTCCACCAATATTCATAAAACACCTACCTTTCAGAGCAAAAATAATATTGTTAGATTTATTCAATACCTGTTTTTTAAATCATAAATTCCCAAAACCCTGGTCTCAGTCAACAACTATTCCCATTATTAAACCCAATAAGCCCGAAGATATACCCTCATCGTACCGTCCTATTTCTCTCACATGCAGCATGTGCAAAATACTGGAAAAAATTCTAAATCTCCGTCTAACATGGCATTTAGAAACAAAAGATCTCCTTATCCCATTTCAGAGTGGTTTTCGCAAGGGACGGTCTACATTAGATAATCATATTTCACTGCAAATCTCAATCAATGAAGCCTTTGCAAACAATCAGAAGTTGATTGCAATATTCTTTGACATAACCCAGGCTTTTGATAGGACATGGGAACACTCTATATTAGCAACACTTAATAATTATGGAATTCAAGGTAACATGCTTGCTTTTATAAAAAAATTCTTAAGTAATCGTTCTATACAAGTTAGAATAAATGGAATCATAAGTTCTCCAAAAATGCTAGATAATGGAATCCCTCAAGGATCCATTTTAAGTCCAGCCCTATTTTTAGTGGCTTTTAATAGCATCATAAATGTAATGAGAGCTCCTATTAAAGCTAGCATTTACGCGGATGATATTGTTATTTACACCAAATCTAATAACCTAGTTTCAGCAACAAATATATTACAACTTATGTTAAATCGACTTTAAAATTGGCCATTACAAACCGGATTCAATTTTTCTGCAGAAAAAACTCAATACGTAATGTTTAGTAAAAATAACACTCACCATACAATTAATTTAAGATTAAATGATTTACCTATAAAACAGTCAACAGAAGTAAATTTTTTAGGCCTAACTTTCGATAAAAAATTAAATTGGAATGTGCATATTAATAAATTACAACTAGCATGCCAAAACCGGTTAAACATACTTAAAATATTATCTAATAAATTTTGGGGTGCCGACTGTAAAACATTAATTAACCTATAAAATCACTTATTAGAAGTAAATTAGATTACGGTTGCATATCTTACGGTGCTGCAAGCAAAATTGCTTTAAAAAAACTAAATAGCATACAATCTACAGCTTTGAGATTAGCACTGGGTACCTTCAGAACTAGTCCTATTAGTAGCTTACAAGTTTTAGCGAGAGAACCACCTCTATATATTAGACGCCAACAATTATCCCTAAAGTATATAGGGAAAATATCAGCACAGAAACAACATCCAGTATTCTCCCAAATTTGCCATCCGAATATTGGTTCTAGAAAACCAACTAAAAATAGTACTCCCCTTATAAAACGAATGAAATCTTCTAACTTTGATATAGATAAGCTAAATCGATCTCTACAAGTCAGTGTAAATTTTCCTCCATGGATAATCCAACCACTTACCATTGATTTAACCCTCACAAAATACCCCAAATCAACTACAAATCCGATTTTCATTAAACACAATTTTCAGTGATGCCTTTAAAGCTCATGACGGACATGCTGCTGCATACTACTGTAAATACACTACTCACACTATATCCATACCTACATCCATCCATCCAATAGAAGGGATCAAGTAATAATTAACCGACTAAGAATTAGACACACTGCACTGACCCATAGATTCTTAATCAACAAAGAACCTTCTCCAACCTGCAGAAACTGTTCTCTCCCATTGACGGTGAAGCATATTCTGATGGACTGCCAGTACCACGAAGAAACAAGAAGAAAATATGGAATCTCAGATGACATCAAAACCACTTTTACCATAAACACTGACCATGTAATAAATTATTTAAAATATTTACGTTTATATACATCTATTTAATGTAAATAAAATGAACTTTTGTGTACGTTACTCCACTAATAACCCTTCGTGGTTGATGTGGATTATATGTTTTTTCTAAATAAAAAAAAAATTGGGAATTGATAATATTAGTTTTGGAAATAATGGGCCAGCTTATGTCTGGAAAATTGAAATCTCCAACAACAATAAGATTTTCAAGGGATGATAATTCCTCAAGTTTGTTAATAAGCATATTGTCCTGAGTAAGTACTGTATCCAGAGGTCGGTATAAGCAAACTATACTAAATATGAAAGAGTTTTTAGTAATAAGTCAGTGGATAATTTCTATACCGGGTACGTCTATTATTTTATTACTGATGGAAAAAGTATTAATAATTTCATTTGCTAAATAGATGCATACTCCTCCCCCACAACGAGCACCTCTATCTCTACAAAATATAGTAAAATTATCAATGTTTATAATAGCATCGGGAATAGAAGAATTAAGCCACGTTTCTGTTAGGAGAATAATGTGAGGTTTTAAAAGGTGAACAGTATACATAAGAAGCCAATCCGTAAATTTTGGTGCAGAATTTTTGTATAATATGTCCAGATTCTTTTGTAACAAATTATCATGAACAATGGAAATTACCCTGTTTTTCATACCCAATACTGTATTATACTTTTGACGAGTGGTGTGGTTTGAAAAGTAATTCATATACCTGCCCGATGCTGTTGGCTTTTGGTACCAATCCAATGTCAGAATATTGTCATTTGATCTTATTACCTTTGTGTCTAAAAATGGTATACTAAGATCTGTCTCGGTTTCAGTTGTGAACTGAAGATGATGAAAGATTAAATGAATTAAAAATTTTTAATGTGGTATTGATGTGATAAGATGGAACTGCACATATGATCTCATCGACATATTTATATATAAATGGTAATTCAAAAGGTAATTGTGTGGTCACATTGTCTAAGACATGATCAGTTACAATAATAGCAAAGATAAGACTAATCGGGGAACCTATAGGCGTTTCAAAAATTTGGGAGTAAAATTTTTCATTGAAACTGAAATAAGTGTTATTAAAAATGAACCTGAGAATTAGTTAAAAATTACCTTTAGATAGTGTCGTGTAGTCTTTTATACGGTTCCAATTTGATTCTATAATGTATGTGACCATATTTAGTGGAATGTTTGTAAATACGGTCACGGACATTATAGAATCAAATTGGAACCTTATAAAAGACTACATGACACTATCTAAAGGTAATTGTTTACTAATTCTCAGGTTCATTTTTAATAACACTTATTTCAGTTTCAATGAAAAATTTTATTCCCAAATTTTTGGAACACCTATGGGTTCCCCGATTAGTCCTATCCTTGCTTCTATTGTAACTGATCATCTCTTAGACAATGTGATCACACAATTACCTTAGCTTAATAGGAATATTTTGAAACGGAATGGGTACCGTTGTTTTAAAGTTTCAACAACTCAAGAGTTATTAGCCGAGGACAATTTCAAACGCATGGAATTTTGTGAACTGATGATGAATAAACAAAATAATAATGAACATTTTTTAAAAATCATTTTGTTTACCGATGAATCGTTATTTTCGTAAAATCGAAAACATAATCCTTCTATCGTATGATATTGGTCTCAGCATAATAAGCACTTGAGTATTCCAGTACGAACACAATCTCCCCAAAAACTTAATGATTTTGACAGGTATTTTAGGGGACTACATCGTCGGTCCATTTTTTATTGATGGTAATTTAACAGGAAATGAATATTTAGAATTGTTGCAAAATCAAAGTATTCCAGCAGTTCAATTGCTTCCTGTCAATTTTGAGGATATTTGGTTTCAGCAAGACGGCTGTCCTGCTCACAATACACGAGCAGTTCAAAATTATTTAGAAACCATTTTTGGAAATAAATAAATTTCTTCTCGTGGTACGATCAAGTGGCCTTCCAGATCACCAGACTTATCCCCAAATGATTATTTTCTTTGAGGATATTTAAAAGCAAGTGTTTATCGACACGATTTTAAGAGAGTCCAAAATTTAGAGGAATTGAGGGACAAAATAATTCATCTTTGTGAAAGCATTAAACCGGAACTGCTCAGAGATATGAGAGTATCTTTGTACAGATTTGATTTTTGCTCTGCAGAAAGAGGCGGAATATTTGAACCTCAATTACGTTGGATTTTTTTTTAATATTAATATTATGTTATTTTTGGAATTCGTTTTTATTTTAATTTTTAGATGTAGGTTTTTGGCGAATTGGCATGTAGGTACCCCACCTATGTTTCGTTTTTATTATACGATAATTATTGTTTGCGTTTGGTAACGTGCCCACGTGCGCAGCAGTCGAAAAGTATCGACTGGAGAGGGAGTCCAGTCGAACAAATGAAATAATTAAAAGAATCGCGACGTTTTATTGATACTTACACTGGGTAATTGCAAATCAGATAATCATTGTATAGTTATAAAATAACTATATTCCGCAAAATTAATTCCAAGTATATATATATATATATATATATATATATATATATATATATATATATATATATATATATATATATATATGTATATTATATATATACTATATATATATATATATATATATATATATATATATATATATATATATTAAATAACCAAATATATGGCCTAGGAGGACAAATTCGTTAAACTTCCCGTGCTCGAATCGGTATCAATAAAGTGTTATGATCATTTCGGCCTAGCCCAGCCTCATCAGACACTTTGGGCTGATACAAATTCAAACTCGGAAAGTCCAACGAATGTCTTCCAAAACTTCACTACAACAGTAGTTAGCTTACAAAGGCGCCACCTGCTTTGGCGGCCGTGAACGAAAGCGATAGCGGCTTTCGCTAAAAGATTTTGTCTTTTACACATATATATATATACATATATATATATATATATATATATATATATATATATATATATATATATATATATATATATATATATATATATATATATATTCTCCTCCTTCCTTGGGATTGAATTCCGTCCTCGGAATTTCGAGAAGTTCTTGAAGGGCTGCTACTTGGTGTTGTGGCATTTTGGGTCCAAATAACAGTCTGTATAACAAATGAAACCAAAGTGACATTTTTCTGGAATCCAAAGAATGACGTTCCCACTTCTTTTTGTTTTTGGGGTAAAAATTCAATAGGTATTTCCCTTTTGTTGTTTCTCAAAGTGCCAATTGTAGTTATTTTATTTTCCAAAAGGGAAATAGCTAAATGATAACTGGTATACCAATTATCGGTTGTCAAATTGCGATTTGAACCTTTTATATAATCAGTAAGCCTATCTACAATATCACTGGGAGAGTTTGATACAGCATAAGACCCCTCAGGTTGCCGTCCACAATAATAAACCTCTAAATTTCCAACAAAGTAAGTTTGTGCATCGCCCAAAATAAACAGCTTGGTACCGTATTTTGCTGGTTTATTTGGTAAATACTGGATGAAACTACAACGTCCTCTGAATGCCTCTAGTTTTTCGTCTATTGTAACAAATTAACCAAGATTATAGGAATTTTTACAGTTACTAACAAATGCGTCCAATATTTTTCTAATTGGTGCAAGTTTGTCATATATTTTCGTTCATGTCTTATGGTTTTGTCATCAAAGAACATTGAACGTACGAAAAATAAAAATCTTTTGTAACTCATTACAGCTCTAAGAATTTCTATACCTGTTCCATCAGATGTCCAAAGTGCAAGTGCGTTAGTATGGTTAGCCTTTTTAGTGCCTAGGAGGTAAAGCACTCCCAGTAACGCCATTATTTTACTTTTTGAAGTATGTTTCATATCTCGTTCTCTTTTATATTGAACAGATTCTTTTTTATTATCAATCTACAAATTAGTAAATTGTACGATGTTCTCTAATATATCAGAATCTATAATTTTTTCAAAAGCTGAAAGTTCTGAGGTCACTTTTGAAGCCACTGCCTTTGGTCCTGGAAGTATTTTGATAATATTTTTCTTTTTAATTTTTGATTGCGACGACAGCGGAGTCTTACGCCATGCAGTTTTTTTATCTTTACCTTGAAAAAATTCGAAAGCAGTCGTACTTACTGCAGTATTATCCTCGAAGTTACTGGCTCTGTCGTGGTCATTCTGTTCTTGTTCAGATTCAGAATTGTGGTCATCATGGTGTATTATTTCTTCATCTGTCTCAGATTCATCGGAATATTCTATTTCACTAGTTTCTGTTTCTGGGTCTTCATTAAGAATTTTATATAACTCAGCCTCAGTTAAAAACTTCTTTCTAGCCCTGCAAAAATAAAAAAAGTAACACACAAATAATATAACAATGCAACTAAATTCTTACATGATATTCTCTTAGCGTAGCCGTTATATTCCTTCTCAATTATGTTACAATATCCTGTTCAACCTAAAATTAAGTAAAACTAAAGTTAATTTGACTTTAATTTCGAATTACAACTTTTTATAAAGTAAAATAATTAATGGATAAAATACTTACACTAGAAGGCGCGCCGTGTATTATGTACAAAAAACCGTCACACTCTCGTATTTCTAAGAATTTTCACAAAACTCAGCTGCAACAAAAAATATTACCCAACTATTCGAACGACAGATCTCTACTGGACGAATAGACGCGACGATATCGCCAGATTGACGACACTTCTATTTTTAGACGACTTTTTCTATTGGACGTGTACAAAATACACGGGCGCGCCCGCTCGAGGGTTAAGTTTATCTACGTTTCACTGATTATGCTAAAATATTTGACTGTGTCAAGTATAGTACCGTATTGAATATTTTGGAAAAAAAAGGTTTGGCTGTTAACACCTAAAAATTATTCAGTATCTGTACCAACATCAAAGCCACAGAACAGTTTGAAAATTGCAAAATAAAAGAGTTGTTCCAACATATCAGGTCACCTAGATCTCGATTACATAGAAATAGTTCCCCCAAATCTCAATCCTTTTGATACCGTAGGTGTGCAAGATCAGTGATGTTTTAGACAAGAGTATAACACAGTAAGAAAATTGCATATTGGGGAAAGTCCAGGTACTTACAAATGAAACGTTGAACATTAGAAAAAATTAGAGCATATATATATATATATATATATATATATATATATATATATATATATATATAAGAAAATGGAAAATAATTGTAACTAAAGTCCACTAAAATACGTTAAAAGACAAAGAAAACGCTACAAAAAATCCTCTTTACAGGATGACGCTTCAACATCTGCAAGCACTGGTCAAAATCCAGAAGATACCCAATAATAGTTACTATACAGAATCAATAGGAGATTCAAAAATCATAACTCATTTCCACAAACATATACTACATATTGACATAGAAAAACTTCAACAAACACTATCCAACAGTAGCGACAACTTTAACAACGTCTTACCAAATATACCAACGATACAACTTCTAAAAAACCAATTTACACACCTACTAAAAGAAGCAGAAGATAACTTACATAAAATCACACGATAAAGAAAACAAAAACGAGGTCTTTTCAAATTCTTAGGTACGACTATCAAATACATTACCGGCAATCCTAACGACTCAGACTTCGAACTCCTCAAATCCCATCTCGCTGCAGTCGAGCTTAAACAAAACGAAATAATAAAAAAGTATAACAATCAAATCTCTTATGGTGAAAGCTTTAATACCAGATTCGACATACTTCTTAAAAAGTTAAATGGTAACAATGCCCTATTATTAAATGAATTAGATCACGTTTCCAAACAATTAGCCATAATCAATGAAATTTTAGAAATAAATGAATAAAATGAAAAGCATAAATGAATACATCAAAAAACTAATAAGAACAATAACAATCTCTCAATCCAATATTCCTAATATCGAACTTTTTACCCTACATGAGATACTAAATCTTCCAAATACACTTCTCGCAATTTATCCTCGAGACGCTCTAATACTTAATGAAGAACACCCCTATGAACTCTTAGAAGCCTCACACTCAGTAATATGTACAACTCAGACAAGTATTCTTATAATCCTAAAAATTCCTATTCTCCACGTCCACTCTTACCCAACTTCCAAAATATATTCGATACCCAACAACGAACAAGCAATGATAATCCCACCTGCAAAGTACTACGCAAATAACACATGGTACGAAAAGTGCACGCCAAAATCTAACATCATCATTTGCCAAAATAGAGTTTATTCAAAATGCCAAATCCCAGACGTACAAGGATGCCTAACTGCATATGTTACAGAAAACTTCATCATAGAGACTGACCACGTCGTTCTATAGGATCAGCAGAACCCCTTAAAATTGGCGAAATCACTGTCAACCAGTCCAGCGTGATTTCCACGGATGAAACATTATACATCATGGGACAAAAGATAAACCCACAGACCATCCAAGAACTACAAATGCAAAATATCATACAAGTGAAACTTCACCTGAAACATTCGCTTATATTGGAAAAATTGGAAATTCCAAGAACCCATCACCGACTCGAGCCCATCATTTATGCTTTGTATTTCTAAAATTTCATTGATTATGGCTAATTGTTTGGAAACGTGATCTAATTCATTTAATAATAGGGCATTGTTACCATTTAACTTTTTAAGAAGTATGTCGAATCTGGTATTAAAGGTTTCACCATAAGAGATTTGATTGTTATACTTTTTTATTATTTCGTTTTGTTTAAGCTCGACTGCAGCGAGATGGGATTTGAGGAGTTCGAAGTCTGAGTCGTTAGGATTGCCGGTAGTGTATTTGATAGTCGTACCTAAGAAGTTGAAAAGACCTCGTTTTTGTATTCTTTTTCGTGTGATTTTATGTAAGTTATCTTCTGCTTCTCTTAGTAGGTGTGTAAATTGGTTTTTTAGAAGTTGTATCGTGGGTATATTTGGTAAGACGTTGTTGAAGTTGTCGCTACTGTTGGATAGTGTTTGTTGGAGTTTGTCTAAGTCAATATGTAGTATGTGTTTGTGGAAATGAGTTATGATTTTTGAATCTCCTATTGATTCCGTATAGTAACTATTATTGGGTATCTCCTGGATTTTGACCAGTGCTTGCAGATGTTGAAGGGCCATCCTGTAAAGAGGATTTTTTGTAGCGTTTTCTTTGTCTTTTAACGTATTTTAGTGGACTTTAGTTACAATTATTTTCCATTTTCTTATATATATGCTCTAATTTTCTCTAATGTTCAAAGTTTCATTTGTAAGTACCTGCACTTTCCCCAATATGCAATTTTCTTAGTGTGTTATACTCTTGTCTAAAACATCACTGATCTTGCACACCTACGGTATCAAAAGGATTGAGATTTGGGGGATCTATTTCTATGTTATCGAGATCTAGGTGACCTGATATGTTGGAGCAACTCTTTTGTTTTGCAATTTTCAAACTGTTCTGTGGCTTTGATGTTGGTACAGATACTGAATAATTTTTAGGTGTTGACAGCCCAAACCTTTTTTTCCAAAATATTCAATACGGTACTATACTTGACACAGTCAAATATTTTAGCATAATCAGTGAAACGTAGATCAACTTAACCCTCGAGCGGGCGCGCCCGTGTATTTTGTACACGTCCAATAGAAAAAGTCGTCTAAAAATAGAAGTGTCGTCAATCTGGCGATATCGTCGCGTCTATTCGTCCAGTAGAGAATATCATGTAAGAATTTAGTTGCATTGTTATATTATTTGTGTGTTACTTTTTATATTTTTGCAGGGCTAGAAAGAAGTTTTTAACTGAGGCTGAGTTATATAAAATTCTTAATAAAGACCCAGAAACAGAAACTAGTGAAATAGAATATACCGATGAATCTGAGACAGATGAAGAAATAATACACCATGATGACCACAATTCTGAGTCTGAACAAGAACAGAATGACCACGACAGAGCCAGTAACTTCGAGGATAATACTGCAGTAAGTACGACTGCTTTCGAATATTTCCAAGGTAAAGATAAAAAAAACTGCATGGCGTAAGACTCCGCTGTCGTCGCAATCAAAAATTAAAAAGAAAAATATTATCAAAATACTTCCAGGACCAAAGGCAGTGGCTTCAAAAGTGACCTCAGAACTTTCAGCTTTTGAAAAAATTATAGATTATGATATATTAGAGAACATCGTACAATTTACTAATTTGTACATTAATAGTAAAAAAGAATCTGTTCAATATAAAAGAGAACGAGATATGAAACATACTTCAAAAAGTGAAATAATGGCGTTACTGGGAGTGCTTTACCTCCTAGGCACTAAAAAGGCTAACCATACTAACGCACTTGAACTTTGGACATCTGATGGAACAGGTATGGGAATTCTTAGAGCTGTAATGAGTTACAAAAGATTTTTATTTTTGGTACGTTCAATGCGCTTTGATGACAAAACCATAAGACATGAACGAAAATATATGACAAACTTGCACCAATTAGAAAAATATTGGACGCATTTGTTAGTAACTGTAAAAATTCCTATAATCTTGGTGAATTTGTTATAACAGACGAAAAACTAGAGGGATTCAGAGGACGTTGTAGTTTCATCTAGTATTTACCAAATAAACCAGCAAAATACGGTATCAAGCTGTTCATTTTGGGCGATGCACAAACTTACTTTGTTGGAAATTTAGAGGTTTATTATTGTGGACGGCAACCTGAGGGGCCTTATGCTGTATCAAACTCTCCTAGTGATATTGTAGATAGGCTTACTGATTATATAAAAGGTTCAAATCGCAATTTGACAACCGATAATTGGTATACCAGTTATCCTTTAGCTATTTCCCTTTTGGAAAATAAAATAACTACAATTGGCACTTTGAGAAACAACAAAAGGGAAATACCTATTGAATTTTTACCCCAAAAACAAAAAGAAGTGGGAACGTCATTCTTTGGATTCCAGAAAAATGTCACTTTGGTTTCATTTGTTCCAAAAAAAAGTAAGTCGGTCGTACTTTTATCCACGATGCATGACACTGCCACCGTAGACGTCGAAACTAAAAAACCAGAAATTATTCTAGATTATAATGCCACAAAAGGCGGTGTGGATACTATTGACCAAATGTGTGCATCATATTCTGTAAAAAGAATAACCAGAAGATGGCCACTAATTATATTTTTTTCTCTAATGGATATGGCGAGTATCAACGCGCAGGTGTTGTTTTGTGCCAATAAAACAAATCCGAATTTTCTAAAGAATTTAAGATTGAGTTTAATAAAAGTACATCTTTCAGAAAGAGCGACAATGCGATATCTTCCTCAGGATATTCAAGGTTTTCTAATGAAATATAAATCATGTGAAGAACCTACTAGAACAGAAGTGCAAAGCTCTATAAAACGTGGACGTTGTGCAATATGTCCAGGCTCAAAAAATTCTAGCACAACAGTTAGATGTGGGCTATGTAGAATATTTGTATGTAAAATGCATTCAGAAACCACAATTAATTGCGTAAAATGTAAGAACAATGAACGGCAGCAATCAGAAGAAATCGAGTGAAGTAACCCATAGGTACATGTTTTATGTTTATTATTTTATATAACAATAAACTATTTTTGTAAATCGTGGTTGTCATTTTGTTAAAACGCACTAAATTTGGTAAAATCAACTAAAATGTGTTTTGTGTACAAAATACACAGCAAGCCCGGTTATGAAACGGTAGTCGGCGCGCCTGCTGTAGGGTTAATAAAGTCTTTCTAATTTCCCAACTTTTTCTGTTATGTAGAATTTTTAGAAAGAACTTATTTATCTGCCGCATTAAACTGACCAATCGGAACTCATCACATATTTTTGCAGTTGGTTTTTTAGGAATAAGAATAAATGTAGACTTTAGCCAATCTTGAGGGATATATATATATATATATATATATATATATATATATATATATATATATATATATATATATATATATATATATAAGTTATCGACCCATAAATTACGGACTAAGCTTTAATGAGGTAATGACCCAAGTCCAGTAAACTGAAGAACGCTAATTAAGACAACATATGTTCCGAATGTTATACTTTTAATATTATATTTCATTCTGTATAAAAATCATATTGTTAGTTAGTCTAGTTTCTGCTTTTATCGTAGTTAAACCTCTTGTTACTATTTAGTGTTAAATAAATATTTTTTAAAAATATAGTTTTGGAAAACTCTAATATATTTGGCGCAGTCAGATTGGATGGTCAAACGGGCGTTAATGAATATAACTCTCGGTTCGTTTCTACGATTTTTTGACCATTTGAACCATATTCGCGAAGTGAATTCCAGTTGGGCGAATTGAGTAACCTGACGAGAAAATTCGTACTTCTATACCGGAGGGACTTTCAAGTGAATATTATGAGTGTCTCTAGATCCAGTTCCAAAGCAAGGTATTCCATGGACAAGATCGCTACATTACTGTAAGTGAATTAATGTCATACAGAGAGCCTAATTTAACACTAGATACTGATTATTCAGAGAGTAGTAACTCAGATACAGATTCTGACTCAATTTTAACTAATTTACATTTTAATAGTAATAATAAAATAATTTCAGACATACTAAAATTAAATAATAAATTTAAAATGACAGTTCCACAATTAAAGAAAGAATACTTAGATATGATTCCAGATTTTGATGGAAATCATACATTACTTCCTAGATTTTTAGAAATTTGCGAAAAACTTGTAAATAAATTTTATAATGCTGCGGATGTAAATGATTGTCAAAATGAATATTTGATGTCAAGTATAATAGCAAAAATAAAAGGCGAAGCCGCAATTAATATTTCTTCTTGTATTCTTAGAACTTGGCAGGATTTAAAAGATGCTTTGATAAATTCGTATTCAGATAAAAGAGATATTTATACTTTAAGCATAGAAATTTCAGATTTAAAACAAGGCAATGAATCCCCATTCGATTTTTATAACCGAATTCAACACATATTAAATCATCAAATATCTGTTTTGTCTACAAAAACTGAACATATGGTTGAGATTAATATTCTCGGTAGCTTTTTCCGGAACTTAGCATTAAGAGTACTGTTACGTGGGTTAAAAGAACCTCTTGGAACCCTAATGCGTACAAAGAATTCTCCAGATTTAAATTCTGCATTGGGCATTCTGACAAACGATTTTCAAATATATCTCGAACAAAATAATTCTTCTCACAGTAAAAATCCCAAACTTAATCAAAATAATAATTATTCATCCAGGCCAAAATCCAATTTCCGACAAAACCAACAAATTATACATCAACCCCAAATTCAATACACACAAAGGAATAAATTTTCAACACAGAAAATCCCTATACATCCTCCGAATTCTCAATATATGAGACAATATTCTTTCCAAAATAATCCTAGTACAAGCAAAAATTCAAATTTTAATGGAAACAATGATGCTTTCACGCCAAATCCGAATAGAAAATTCCCAAACCCTACTCCAATGAGTACAACTAATAATACGTTCAGACCAACGCAAAACTTCCAAAATAGGACTCATTTCCGTAACCCCAATAATTTTTCAAGCCAAAATAAAAATATTATCGCGGAAGAACTTTATAATATAGATAATATAGATTGTCCTGAAAGTTCATCCCAAGACCATTTTTTAGAGGAGCTAGCCTCGGAAGAAAACCCCAGCATGTAGAATTATTAAACTTAACTAACAAAGAATGCGAATTGCCGTACATAATTTTCCCTGAACATAATTTAAAAGTTTTAATAGATACCGGGAGCACTAAATCTTTTATTACACCAAAAATAGGTGACAAATATTTTAAAAATTCAATATACAAAAAACCATTTCAAATTTCTACTGCTCTTGGAACAACCAAGGAAAATTTCTGTACCGTAATTCCTTCTTCGTCTATATTTAGGCATAAAAAGCCGCTAAAATTAAATTATCATATATTTAACTTTCACGATTATTTCGATTGCTTATTAGGATTAGATAATTTAAAATTATTACAAGCAAATATTGATTTAGTAAATAATTTATTAAAAACACCTACTTGCTCAATTAAAATTTTTTATTATAGACCGGTCGCTGGCAGCACGAATTGTATAGTAGTGTCTCCACGTTCCGAACAAGTAATTGGGTTAAACATAAAAAATATAGAAAACGGTGACGTTATTGTACCTTATACAAAATTAGGAAAATTAGAAATTCCCCAATGTATTACAAGAGTTGTTAATAATGAAGCCCTATGCACTATTACGAACTCATCAGAGTCCCATTTTAAGGTTGATTTAAGTTCACCAATAGAAGTTGAAAAGTTCGATGAATACGAACAAATAAATCATCCCAATCTTAATTCTATATATACCGAAAAATTTAAATTTGATATTTCGAAAATCCGTACCGAACATATGAATACCGAAGAGCGGAATTCCATTTTAAAACTAATAAGAGAATATTCGGACATTTTTCATATTGAGGGCAACCAATTGTCTTTCACTAATAAAATAAAACATAATATAAAAACTTCTAACGAGATTCCAATATATTCTAAATCATACAGATATCCGGAAATATATCGTAAAGAAGTCCAAAATCAAATTCAAGGCATGTTAGACCAAAATATTATCAGACCGTCTAATTCTCCATGTTCCTTACCGATTTGGGTGGTTCCTAAAAAACTCGATGCCTCCAACAAACCTAAATTTCGCGTTGTAGTTGACTACCGACGTTTAAATGCTATCACTTTAGGAGATAGATATCCACTTCCAAATATTACTGATCTCTTGGACAAATTAGGGCGTTGTCAGTACTTTACCACGCTAGACTTAGCATCTGGGTTTCACCAGATAGAAATGGAAGAAGAAGACATCCCAAAAACCGCTTTCAACACCGAAAACGGGCATTATGAATTTTTAAGGATGCCATTTGGCCTTAGAAATGCCCCAGCTACATTCCAGAGGGTAATGGATAACATATTGAGAGGCATACAAAACGAAAAATGCCTTGTCTACCTAGATGATATTATAATATTCAGCACTAGCCTCCAAGAACATATCATAAATTTAAGAGAAGTATTTCAGAGACTACGTGAATCCAACTTTAAGATACAGTTGGACAAATCTGAATTTTTAAAAAAAGAAGTGGCATACTTAGGTCATATTGTCACTCCAGACGGAGTAAAGCCAAACCCAGAAAAAATAAAGGCTATAAAACACTTCCCAATACCTGCTACAACGAAACAATTAAAAGGATTCCTAGGACTATTGGGATATTATCGGAAATTTATTAAAGATTTTTCAAAAATTACAAAACCCTTAACAATGCGACTGAAAAAGAATAACGAAATAAACATTAAAGACGCAGATTATGTTGAATGTTTTAATATTTGTAAAGATCATCTTACAAATGAACCTATTATACAGTACCCTGACTTTACGAAACCATTTAATCTGACAACAGATGCGAGTAACTTTGCAATAGGTGCAGTTTTAAGTCAAGGAAAAATAGGTTCTGATCTACCAATTGCTTATGCGAGTAGAACATTGAATGATTCAGAAATAAACTACTCTACGATCGGAAAGGAACTCCTCGCTATAGTTTGGGCTGTTAAATATTTCCGCCCATACATTTTTGGTCGTCGTGTGACTCTCGTAACAGATCACAAGCCTCTTCAATGGCTATTTTCGTTAAAAGATCCTAGCTCAAAATTAGTTCGCTGGAGACTAAAACTCGAAGAGTATGATTATGAGATTGTTTATAAAAACGGTGCTCTAAACACAAATAGTGATTGTCTATCAAGAATACGATTAAATGCAAATGAAACTCAAGACATAGAACCCGAAACACCTCCAAATTTCTTCGACTATATAGAAAATTTTGATGAAACATTATTAGGATCCCCAAATAATGTAGATTCAGAGTCTTTGATTGTTGAACCCGATGAAATAATAAATGATCAAGATACCAATGATGAAGATTCCCATGATAGCGACGGTGTTACAATCCATACAAACAAAGAAAATCCGATTACAGGTATACCTATATCAGAAAGTTCGGTAAACACTGGAATGAATCAAATTATTATTTCTCAAGTTAATTACGAACCAGCAGCACCATCTATTATAAAACTTTATGATAAAAAACAACGAATTCTTGTACAATTCTCAAAAAATAACACTGAACGCGACATAGTTAAATTTGTAAAAGAATATATAGCACCTAAAGTTAAATATCATTTGTACTTCGAAGATCCTATATATGAAATATTTAGTAACGTCATACAAAAATATTTCAAATCTTCGCAATTATCTCTTATTAAATGCACCAAGAAGCTAATTGATATCCCACCACATGAAATTGAGGAAATAATAAAAAATTATCACGAAGGAAAACAAAACCACAGAGGATTAGATGAAACAGAAAGTAGAATAAAGGCCTTATATTATTGGCCGAATCAAAGAGCATCTATCCAAACCTTCATAAACGATTGTGAAATTTGCCAATTAACAAAGTATGACAGGAAACCTGTCAAACCCATGTTCAATATAACACCTACTGCAACTAAACCCTTCCAAATTGTACACCTAGATTCGATTACGTTGGAAAATACAAAATTTTTAACTATAATAGATTCTTTTTCTAAATATGGTCAACTATACAAAATAAATTCAGCTCAAGGCATTGAAGTAGCGAATGCATTAATCCGATATTTTACTCATCACTGCATACCAGAACAAATAATATCTGATAATGGAACCGAATTAAAAAATTCAGTTGTTAAAGAACTGTTAGAGTTAGACAAGGTAAAAGTACATTTTATAAGCTCTCAACATCCAGAGTCTAATGGAATTGCCGAGAGATTTCATTCTACGATCATTGAACACGTTAGACTATTAAATAATCAAAAAGAATATAAAAATGACCATATTGAACATAAAATAAATTATGCCTTACTAGCCTATAATAATAGCATCCATTCAGTAACAAAAATGAAACCATACGAGCTGATTACGCGACATATAGATAATAATTCTCCTTTTGATATTAATATCGAGCAACAAGTTTTAAATAATTATATTTCAAACCATAAAGAAAAGATGAAAATACTTTATTCTAATATTAATAAATCTTTACAAAACGTAAAAGAAAAAGTAATCTCAAAAGCTAACGAAAAACGAGAAGAATTGCCTGAAACAATCCCGACTAAAATATTTGTGCGTAACAGACAATTCCAAGGTAAAACAAAAAATAAATACAATGCTGAAGAAATAAGTGAAATTAATAAAAAAAGAAAAACCGCGAAAATAGTTACTCGTCATAAAAATACTGCCGAAAATATCCACTTTTCTAACGTCAAACGACCTAAAAGAAAACCTTACAAATTTTCAGGTTCCTCGCAATCGGATGCGCAGCAATCCAAATAAAAGATGTTACCCATAATCTAGGCATACTACCAATTAAATTGGGACCTGCAAAACTTCAAAAATCTAGCCACACATTTGTCCATTACTACAATTTAAATCCGCTTTTAGAAGAATATGATAGCTTAAATATACAATATGATCACCTGAAAAATAATCTTTCTAATTGTAAATTTTTTAATAACGAAACAAAAAATTATGTTAATCTAGCACAGTACGTCAAAAATAACATTGAGGAACAATTTGAAAATCTAAACATACATACAAAATTGCAAAGAAATAAAAGAGGTATAATCAATGGGTTCGGTTCAATTATTAAAGCTGTAACAGGAAATTTAGATGCCGAAGATGGCGAAAAAATTAACTCAATACTAGAACACTTAAAGACGAATGAAGCAAACTTGCAAAGCCAAATCAATAACCAGTATTCGCTAAGTCACGAAATTATCAATAATTTTAATGAAACAATTCAAAACATACAAGAAAATGAAATTAATTTAAAATCAAAAATTTTGGCAATAAAAAATATAATAGACTTCCAAACAAATCTTGAAAACGTCAACTATTTAAAAGACATGTTTAACGAAATTATAATAACGTACAACCTAATACTCAATACAATGGAAAATGTCCAAAATTCTATTACATTTTGTAAACTAAAAACATTACATCCTAGCATTATTAAGTCTAGTGAATTATATAATGAACTCCAAAAAATTTCATCACATTATAAAACACAACTACCCTTTGAAGTAAAATATGAAAACATTTTAGATTTCGAAGCTATTTTACAAATAACATGTAAAATAGAAAAGAACCAAATACAATATTTTCTTTCAATTCCTATTAATTATGAATCTAATTTCGACCTTTATAAATTATTACCAATCCCAACTGAAAGTAAGTCAGAATTTGTTATCATGTTACCAAACTCAAGATATTTATTAAAAAACGAAAAAATAACAATTCCTCTAAATGACATTTGTACTTATGGTAAGATCTTTCAATGTCCTGGTTATCTCCAAATCAACCACGAGCACTCATGTGAAGATGAAATTCTATTTCATGGCATCTCCACACACTGCCAATACTTAAAAGCGAAAATCCCATTAAACCATATCGAAATTATCCCAGAAATTAACCAATATTTAGCTGTCTTTCCTAAAGAAGAAAAAATACTCATTAAATGTGCAGAAGAGACGCAAATAAAAATCCTAAACGGAATTTATCTCATAGAGAACACACCATGTAAAATTATATTCCAGAATAAAGAGTTAACCTTTCAAGATGTCACATCAGGACAACCAATGATGATAAACGTACCACAATTAAATCTCGACATTCCTAAAATAGCACCAATGGAAATAACGCTAAATTCATTAAAACTTAAAGATATTCCAAATCATAAACTAAGACCCATATTATAAACTACGCCTGTGTATCACATTCCAAGTATTTGGACATCTCTATTGTACATTGGAATAATTATAACAATTATTGTTATATTCAAAAAGAAAATAGCGAAAACGAAGAAAAACAATTCTACAAAGAAGGAAGAAGAAGGGCAAACAATCGAACTTCCACAACAGGCTTCGTTCTAGGAGAGGAGGAGTTATCGACCCATAAATTACGGACTAAGCTTTAATGAGGTAATGACCCAAGTCCAGTAAACTGAAGAACGCTGATTAAGACAACATATGTTCCGAATGTTATACTTTTAATATTATATTTCATTCTGTATAAAAATCATATTGTTAGTTAGTCTAGTTTCTGCTTTTATCGTAGTTAAACCTATTGTTACTATGTATTTAGTGTTAAATAAATATTTTTTAAAAATATAGTTTTGGAAAACTCTAATATATTATATATATATATATATATATATATATATATATATATATATATATATATATATATATATATATATATATATATATATATATATATCTATTATTATAGATGGTGGTAAACAGTTTGGGTAGAATTAAGTTTTATCTGGTCCAGCTGCTTTGCAGGTTTTTAATTCCTACAGAGTTTTCTGTTTTTGAAATTATTATGCATTGACCCTGTGTCTGTTTAATATTAGCTACGAAATGAGGTATCTTTATCATCAAAAAGATCAGAAGCATAAGTTGTCAAAACTTCTTGTATGTCTTGTGTATTAACAAGTACCTTATTGTTTTGACTAGTTTTTTTTCTGTATATTTCCTATATTGCCTTGCTTCTCTTTATGATTCATTGGTATTTCATGTTGACATTTGCATTATTTTTAGTTCTCGCCATTGTTCCATTACATCTAATATCTCTTAAGTCATTCATGATTCATATTTTTTTTATTAATATGTAATTATGTTCTTGTGCATCCAAAATTACATTTTTAAGCAGACTCCAAGTGTACTGTATCCTTCTGTTCCTACTGTTCAATTATTCTAGGTTCCGTCTCTGTATTTTGTTCTCCTCACAATTGTTGTCTGCCGCTATTCAATTGTTTTTGCCATATCTGGCTACCTTCAGTGTATTTCCATATCCCATTATTATTTACAGTGATGTTTTGAAAAATGGATTTTTCAAATGCCTCACAGAAAATGGGACCTCGAAGTAAATTTACAAAAAACGCAATATCTTTGCATAGGAGAAGAAAATACTGCAGATGACCTCGACTTAGAAGACGGGAGAATTAAGAAATGCGATCAATGTATATATTTGGGGGTAAAACTAACAAAGACAGAAAGAATTGATGAAGCCATAAAAGATAGAATAACCAAAGGTAAACGGGTTATAGGTGCATTGAAACTAAAAAAGGAATATATAATACCATATTAAAACCAGTAATCGTCTATGGCTCAGAGGTTCGGCAGTTATCACAAAAACTTAAAGATAACCTATTGGCAGTTAAATGGATTTTTGGAGGAGAGCCGCAAGAAATGTACAAAGATCATTTATAGAAGACATCAAAAAACAACAATTAATATGGTACGGACATGCGGGAAGAAAGACTACCAAAAAAATATTAGAATGGATACCACTAGAGAAAAGAAAACGAGGACGACCACCAACAACATGAATGCAAGGAATTTTAAAAGCAATGTCAGCAAGAAATCTATCTGAAGAAGACTGGCAGAATAGATAGGCTTGGTGAACGGGAACCCAAAGGCGGATTACGCTATGAATGGGATATATATATATATATATATATATATATATATATATATATATATATATATATATATATATATATATATATATATATATATATGTTAGTTTTGATATTTCCGCGGGAGCTGTATGTTATATCAATGGTATTCCGGGTTTGACTCCGCGTTAAATGTTGTTGGTTTTGATAAAAACCATTTTGACGACGTTTCGGCAAGATCTCACTTGCCATTTTCAAGTCTCTCTGGATGGTCTGCTTCTTGTCGATGTTCGAGTGGAAGTGACGCTACGGGTGTTAGGCAGCTGGCTTTTGTAGTTACTGTGCGTTGCGCGCGCTCTTGTAATTGGTCCAGTGCGCAGGTCAGTGGGCGGGGTCTTGGTCGATTCCGTTCTTGCGTTATTCTTCGGGATAATTGTTTTCCATGTTTTTGGCAATCTTTGGGCGTCGTCTCGAGAATTTAAATTATTTTCTTGTTTTTCTATTTCTATGGCTTCTCTGATAATTCGTTTTCTCTTGTTTTCGACATTCGCTAACATTACCGTATGTTTGAGGTCAATTTTGTGTCCTGTAGCTAAAGAATGCTGGGCTAGGGATGACGTCGTTTCTTTTCGTTCGATGGCATTGCGATGTTCTTCTTGTCTTACTTGAATCCTTCTATTTGTCTGTCCAATATAGGCTCTATCGCATTCTCCACAGGGAATTTTGTATACTCCTTGGTTTTCTAGGGGAATCTTTGTCTTGGCAGATGGTAATATGTTTGCGATTTTTTTGTCGGTGTTGAAGACAGTCTCTATTTTGTGTTTTCTCAGGACCCTGCTTATCTTCTCTGTTGTGCCTTTAATATACGGTAGAGTGGTTTTGGCAATCGGTTTTTCGTCTTCTTTTATTTCTTTTGTTGTTTTTTGTGGTCTTCGTGCCTTTTCGATTCTGTGTGTGGAAAAGCCGTTGTTTTTTAATGTTAATAATATTATATGCGAAGTGGAAAGTTCAATAACCAATATACCATCCGACACGGCCGAGATTATACGCCAAGACGTGTCACGCATATTACGAACAGCTAAACCGCCAAAACGAAACTTAACACACGAGGAAAAAGAGGCATTAAATTCATTGGGCAAAAATGAAGAAATCATTGTACTTCCAGCTGATAAAGGCAATGCTACGGTGGTTATGAATGTCATAGACTACGATCAAAAGATGAAAGATATTCTAGACGATCCATCATACGAGAAGATATCGACTGACCCGACAACATATCTAGAAAAAACAACAAAAGCAAAAATACAAACATCTAATATCAATAAAGATCATCATTTTCAACTTATTCCACGGGAAAAATCATCGAGATGTCCAAAACTGTACGGTCTACCAAAAGTTCACAAGGATGGATTACCACTACGACCAATAGTGAGCTCCATCGGATCACCGTTACAACCACTGGCAAGGTTCCTGGCTGAAAAGCTACAGCCTTACGCAGAAGAAGCTGATTCCTACGTTAAGAACGCAGGCCACTTCATCGAGCGTATAAAAGATGTTACTCTTGGGCCGGGACACTTGTTAGTAAGTTTCGATGTTGTTTCACTTTTTACCAACGTTCCCATCAATGAATCCTTGGAAATTATAAGCAGAAAATACCCAGTACCGCAAGATACCCTAAATCTGACGAGGCACTGCTTAAACAACACATATTTTATATATGGTGATAGTAGATAGATAGAGTTCCTTCTGGAGCGGAAGTGACGTCACACGTCGATCGTCAAGCGTACGTATCCTCATGGGTCAAGGCCACGCCCCCCTCGTGACGTAGGAACGAGTCTAGGGTCTCGAGGCCACGCCCCTCGACCAATGGTGACGTAGGAACGTACCTCGTGTCTCTAGACCACGCCCCTCGGCCAATGGTGGCGTAGGAACGTCCCCCCATGTCTTGCTGACCAATGGTGGACGTCCTCGTGACGTCGGAACGTGTCGTCGACCAATGGCAGCATAGCAGCGTCAGTGGTGGGAATAGCAACACCCCCAGCGACCAATGACAGCTCAGAATTTGAATAAACATCATAGAAATGGCGGTATAGCGATGAGGGACCAATGGTGACATAGTAACGCCCTCCTCGTGACGTCGGAACGTGTCGTCGACCAATGACAGCATAGCAGCGTCAGTGGTGAGAATATCAGGCCAATGGTGGCATAGTAACGCCCTCCTCGTGACGTCGGAACGTGTCGTCGACCAATGACAGCATAGCAGCGTCAGTGGTGGGAATAGCAGGCCAATGGTGGCATAGGAACGTCCCCCAATGTCTTGCTGACCAATGGAGGACGTCCTCGTGACGTCGGAACGTGTCGTCGACCAATGACAGCATAGCAGCGTCAGTGGTGGGAATAGCAGGCCAATGGTGGCATAGGAACGTCCCCCAATGTCTTGCTGACCAATGGTGGACGTCCTCGTGACGTCGGAACGTGTCGTTGACCAATGGCAGCCATAGCAGCGTCAGTGGTGGGAATAGCAACACCCCCAGCGACCAATGACAGCTTAGAATTTGAATAAACAACATAGAAATGGCGGTATAGCGATGAGGGACCAATGGTGACATAGTAACACCCTCCTCGTGACGTTAGAACGTTTTCCTCGACCAATGATGCCACAGAAACGTGTCCTCGACCAATGGTGGACATCCTCGTGACGTTGGAGGCCAATGGTGTGCATCAACGGCCAATGAGAAAGACGTGCATCGACTAATGGTGGAGTCGTACCACAATATTAACGAAAAGACGCCCCCAGTCCCCCCCATTCCCCCGAAAAGACGCCCCCAGTCCCCCCATTCCTCCCGAAAAGACGCCCCCCCAATAATATCGAAGCTACACATCCAACGTAACCAATGAGAACGATGTTCAATCGCTGGTCGGTGACTGCGTTCTATGAATTGACAAAGAGAAGAAGACGAATGACAGACCAAGAGAGCCATTTTTCCTCGTATTTTTTTGTAATTAAAACCTACAGCCATTAGCGTAAAACTTCTAAATTTTTTCAATTTATATTTTACGAGTTACCTCGTATATATTTTATCGATTACCATAATAACAAAAATTCGTTTATTTTTCAATTTATACTTTACATGATCAGTTGAAATCTTTATAAAATAGATCTTGTTACTGAGAATAATGACATCATCGGATACGCCGGCTATTAAAAATTTCTCACGCGATCACGATATATAGCCGGAAACACGTGCACATTCCAATTCGATTATTTAATGTAAGATAAAATATATTCTCTCATGGAGGCAGGAAGTTAATAATTAAGCCCGGCATGTGATGCATAAATGAATAGTCTTACGAAATATTGCGCAACATAGTTTTAGCGTGGGAGAGGTAAGAAGATATAATTAAACGTGTTCATGTTCACAGCGTTATTTCGTAAAACGTAGTCATTACAACATGAACAGTGTGGAAGTAAGAGCCAAAAGTGAAATGATGCTGCTTAATACTTTGTATAATTTTGAGCATTTAAAAGTATTAGTTGGATTAAGTTCAGCTCGATCATTTGGACCGGGTGTTAAATTAAGCAGCGAGAATAATGAGATATCGTTCGGTATATGTGATTGGATCCAATTCATCGATGAACTTAATCGTAAATATAATCAGTTTTTCCTGATGCCTCTGCAATGCTATTGTGAAGATGAACCTCCAGAATGTTGTGAATTGTTAGCAATTGAAACTCAAGCGACAGATCAACTTAAATGGCTCAATGTTAAGAAACTTGGTGTTACTTTGCAGATATTTGAAAAAGATGTTAAAAATCTTATTGAAGGAAATGAAAAGTTAATTTTACCACGCATTCGTTTTCTCGAAGGACTGAGATTTTTAGATTACTATTGTAATGCGTTAAAAATTGCTACTTCATTCAAAAACGATTTACAACCAATAGACATTTTATATTCATTTTGTGAGGCTTCTTGTGATACTAGTATTGTAAGTTTAGCATTAAGGGAATATTTGTATTATTATAAGGAAGATACAATTAGTGAATTAAATAGCAGTATTTTTGAATAAAGAATTAAAACATTTATTTCTATTTATTATACCAGGGTAGTGGGGGTGACTAAGAATATTATTTATATTGGCTTTTGGAGCGAAAGACATTTATTTCATCGATGACTTCCATACGGTGTAGATTAGAAGAGTTGTACGAAAAAATACAAAAGTTAAAAGCCGATATACAGTGGTACGAAGATAGAACTGCAATTGAAAAACGATTTGCAGAGTTTAATTTGTCAGAAAGAAAGTTACCAAAAACAACACAATACCCGTTAAAAAGAATTCAACCGACAAGATGCCTCCACTAACAACCTCATTCATCATCCTTACAGCTATTGTTAACAATGTCCTTTATACAAACGTTCCAAACAACGTTAAGAACCAGGCGATATGTTTTAATGATGAAAAAACTGATTGTAATCGACCGAACTGGACTCTAATGGATCATGAAGTGGTGAATTATGGACAGCTTCCAGTATTTTTCAAAGCGATACCAAAATCAGGAGGAGCATTCTATAAGATCAAGCTAATATCCCCAAATAACACCGAAAGTGATTCAAAATGGTACAAAACTAATAATGATGACATCGATCAATATGGTTTATCGATTATACTCTTAAGTATTATATTCGTAATAAATGCCTTTATAGCGATTAATATCATTAAAAAATTTCTTGTAAATCGTAAATGCGAATCATCTTGCATTAAAATAAATATGTAAAACTGTTAAAATAAAACTAAAATAAAACTTTTAATCTTTTATTTAAAAAAATCCAATTTATATAGGTAATATTTTGTTACACAGCCATTGACGGAGGTGATCCACATTTATCGAGGAGCAGGAAAATAGTCCAGTAGCGTGGCAGTTGTATTCATGTGGAGCAAAGCCTCCAGTGGAGTATGGAGAATCATCAAACTTGCAAACATCAATAATTATGGGACAGACGTCAAGCATATAACATTTGTATCTTAAAAATTCTGCTTGTTGTTCTCCGCGAACGTAGATGTAGTCAGCTGCATACAACAACTTAGATTCCAGTATTTTATTTATTTTTGAATATTTAACATCTCCATTAGAATACCGAAGACCATGCACGTTTTTCTCCAAGTACACAGCAGTCTTCTTATCTTGATTACTTAATGTAGCAAACGGTTGTGGAGGTTTAAATATATAATGGCAATGTTTAAAGCCAATTTCAATGCTAAGTTCTTTGGGAACAAACCACCCATCTACGGTGAATCCTTGAATGTCAACTAATGCGATCCTCATGATGGCTGATAGTATACTGAATTGGATATGATTGAATAAGTCAAGTTAAATGATATTTTTGATAACTTCAGTTAGAGGAAAGTATTCGAGTAGACTGTCGTGGACAATTAAACAGTACGCTCGAGTGCCTGCAGGAAAACCTTCATCTGCTTCGATTTCCAACTTAATATCAACGGTTCCCGATCTAAATGACGTATCATCCTGTTTGGAGCAGTCGAAAGTAAACAAAGCATATTTTTTAAAAGCATTATAATCCAAGATTGGATGTTTTGTTGACGAATGAGTATAACTGGGAAAGAATTGGGTATAGTTGTAGTGAGCTATAGCATAATCATTTTTCGCAAAATCCAATTGCATTCTCTCGTTAGGCCAATATTCACCATTAATAACCACTCGTACGCTGGACACCTTAATGTTATCGAATAACGTTGGATTGGCGTGAATGTCATCTCGTTTAGAAGTTTGAAAAGCTACAATGACATAGCGTGGACGTTCAACAGCTGAAGTTGTCTTTACACTCCATATCTCACGTCGGGATCCAGCCGTAAGTGAAGGTAGTTCATTAAGTTCCCATTTACGGAAAGGTATGGTTATCGGCGTATTATTCTTAATCGGAGTCATTAGGTCAATTTTCACATCGTCATTCGGAAAGACATGTTTGACCTTCAGTTCCATGCTGGTAACAGTTAAAGACACTGTTGTTGTTGTTGTGGCATTAGGTTCTTCCACTAAAATACTGTCTCTATCATTACGTGCTCGAACAAATCGAAACACTTGACGACCATAGGTTAATTTATTGTAATCGTTGAAAATGTTGAAAATATGTTTTATCGGAATCAGTAAACTAAAGCTGTCTCCCGATAAATGTGGATTATTGGGATAGTTCCATCCTGCCGTACTGAGATACTTGGAATCGTCAGGAGTGTAACACAACAAACTGCGAATAGTGCTAACTACACCAGGATCTCGAACTATTTCCATGTCGTGTGAACTTTGGATGTATGTACATGTATCAAACAAGAAGGCTCCAGCATTCGGTGCAAGAGAAACAGTTCCAGTACCCACTTTCTTTATACTTCCTTTAATTTCCAAAAGTGTTTCGTGTATGGCAAAAAATGCATCTGATTGATTGATGATAAACTCGACAACGTCGCTATTATTAAATGACTTGATGTAAGGTGTATATGTACGAAATTCTTCTTTTCTAATAGTATCGTCGAACTGAGGTTTCTGGTACAGATCTAAAATAGGTGGTTGAGGTTCCTGAACCTGTCGTCGAATGTATTGACGTTTTGACATCTTTTAGCTGTAATCCAATGGAAACGAGAAAGGCTTTATTGACAGCAGACACGTCACGTCGCTTGTAAGATTTGCGTGAGACTAATGGATATTGATGCGTAGAGCTTTGTTTTATAATTAAACCCATCTATATCGTTTCCTTAAAATCCAAATGAAGTGTACTTTTCTCTCCTCTAAAGTTGACTGGTCTTAAATCTTGATCGAGTACGCTAACGGTAATGTTGGCAATTTCACGTATGCTATTGCTTACTGGTATGTATATAGGATTATGAGGACGTTCGTCAATAGAGAAACCAGGATCAACACTTATCGGAAAATGTAGAACGGTGTGCGCAGGTCTGTCCTCGTAAAAGGCTCCTTCGGTAATGTTGCATTCAAAAAGTAGGCTCGATACTTTTATAATGTTTACAGGTTGGTCCGAAGAATGCATTTTTCCTGGCACCAATATTCTGTTTGATGAGAAACCCAATATTTTGCCGAGACTGTCATCTTTCTCGAAAGTAACAGCATGATCTTGACTAAAGATTTCACACTTGAGCGTATTGTTGTTGGGTCTTAAGATGAACTCATTATCTCGAATCGAATTATATTTATCGATTAATGCGTTATAAATATACGTTTCGATATCGGTAATTTCATAAGATCCAGACGGAATATCGATGCTACACAACTTTTTTCGATCATTTTTCTCGTAGTAGTAAAACTTTTCGCCATCGATGTTTGGAATCGAATTAAATGTATGAAATCCCAACACTGCTACATAATACTGTCGGTTAGGGTCAAGCACAAGAGGTACTTGAGGAGTAAACGAAAACTCGTTGGAAGTACTTGTCAAGGTCAACAATCGAGACATGACTGATACATTTGAATAGGTGTATGAAATTAAATAGCAAAATATGTTAAAAATTCCTTTATTTATTCTTATACTGTTACAAATTTTTCTCATAATATGACACATTACAAAATACACATCTACTTTCCATATACATGCCGCAAACATCACTCCATTCATGTCTATCATAGTCTTTCTTGCAGGGTAAATAATCTTCTAGTGCGCGACGAATATCTTGAGGTAGTTCATACCAAACAACGCTCGTTATATTTTTCATAAAAATGCAAATGGCACTTCTCAATATATCGTTAGATGGTTCCATTGTAGAGAAACTTTAAACAAAGATGTCCACAGTTAATTTGGTTATAACTTTGATATTGGTCGTTATTGTAGAAAATTCTTCCACCGTTCAAGTAGGATACTAGTTCTCGCGGTGGTTTCAAGCAACCATATGAATCAAAGTACTCTATATCGTTGTTTATCTTTCTGTAAGCTACCCAATGTGTACCGGGGTTTGTGGAAATGTCGAGATTAATAATACCACATTCATGTTTACGAGGGCTACGTGGTAAATTATCTCGCATGAACACGCCGCGGAAATTTGAAATTTTAAGTAGTTTAACAAATCTATTTAAATCCACATTGGTTAAAGGCCTATTAGGTAGCTTCAGCGGAAGTTTTTTGTCTTTTTTAAATATAATCCAAAGCCACCTTTAGCGTTTTTTCGCAGGTATATTCCTTTGCCTAGATGTTCCATTGCATTGTTGTGACGTTTATCTTCTTCTAGTTTCTTTTGAGCATTCTTTGAATCGATAACAGTTTTCGCTATCGCGCTTGCGCCCCCAGCGAGGCTTCCGAGAGCTGATAGGCCTGCAAAGATTGGGATTAAAGGTAAAATCCCACCAGATTTTGGTTCAAATGGAATAATTCTTGGAACACGTACATTTTTCTTCCCACCTACATTCTTAACGGCTGTTCTAGATGCTGCAAGTGCAAGTAGAGCGGATTTACGCAGATTTGGTGACGGAGGAGCACGTTTCAATGTTTTGATAATTGGCTGTAACACATGTCGCTTAAATGAACCAACACCTTTACCACGTTTCATACCCATACCCAGTTTTCGTTTAGCTTTCATTGCTGTAGTAGTTAACCAGGCAGCGGTTTTTTCACCCAAAGATGCGTCTTTTGCTTTAACTCGTTCCCACGCTTTATTTTCCAACACCCAATCTGCTTTATGTCGATCTTTCAATGAATTACTTTGGGAATATGCGAGATCGTGATCTCTCGCAGCTCGATCTAACGGATTTATCCCCGGATCTCCACGAGCTAGACGTTTCTGTAATTTAGTTCCAGGTCCTAGATATTGGTAACCAGGAGCATGCAATTCAAACGGTAGACTATTGATCAGAGAATTCAACACTCCTTCACCTTGAACGATCAACATTGAAATGAATCGCTTTTTGAAAAATGTCTTTATATAACCATGTGTACAAAATACATCTCAATCACAAGATGAAGGTCATTCAACAAGACAAGACACTAGCAGTGGAAAACTTGGATTTTGTCGACAACGTGACAAGAACCAGCAAACATGGTGCATTGCTACCACATTCATTTCGTGCTATCATATGTGGTCCAAGCGGATGTGGAAAAACTAATGTTATGTTGGCATTACTTTTTGACCTGAATGGCGCTAAATTCAAAAATGTTTACGTTTATTCAAAGTCGTTGTTTCAGCCCAAGTATCAATTTTTGAAGGAAGTGTTGGAGTCTGTGAAAGAAGTAGGTTATTTTCCATTTAAAGATAATGATGATGTTATAAGCCCAAGTAAAGCTAAACCAAACTCAATATTCATATTTGATGACGTATCAACGGATCCACAACAAACAATACGTGAATATTACTGTATGGGTAGACATAAAGACATTGATTGTGCATACCTATGTCAATCATACAGTCGAGCAGGCAAACAACTTTTACGTGATAATGCGAATCTTATTGTATTGTTTAAGCAAGATGAGCTCAATTTGAAACACGTCTTTGATGACCACGTATCACCTGATATGACATTTGAGCAATTTAAACAATTTTGTTCCGAATGTTGGAAGGACAAATACGGTACATTCGTCATTGTTAAGGATTTCGATATTTCTAACGGACGATATCGTAAAGGTTTCGACAAGTTTATAAAACTGTAGGTATGGTTGAAAAACACGCATTGTATAACAATATGTCAGACAAAGAGGTAGCTGCGCGCACGCGTAAAGTTGCCGAACTAGCTCGTGTCATTCGCAAAAAGTATTTGGCATTAAAGTTAGGTAAAACAGAACAAGATGAGTCGCTAAATAAACTCTTTAAGCCCATAGCTAAACCTCTAACAGATATTGCGCAATCGTCAAAAACGTTGCATCATGCTATTAATAACAAGCTTAGACACGTTAAAAAAGAAGAGGTGAAAACGGAGGAAGAGATAAAAAAAGAAGCCAGAGATGACGATGTATTTTCCGATGCAGTATCAATCGATCAAGTTAACGAACATGATATATTTGATCCTAATAATGTTTCGAAAGAGGCTATTGATGAATATATCGAGCAATATCCTCCAATGAGCCATAAGTATATAAAAGAATTTTGGATGAAAGATAATAAAATTGATAAAAACTACGGACCTATTTACAATGATGAAATTGGCTGGATGTTGGGTAAACGACGAATAAACTTTAACAAAAACAAAGGTAGTATACAAGTCATTAGTGATGGTAGTGGGGAAGGAGGATGGGTGCCGGGAACGCCAGGTCTATACCAACTAATTTTCTATGATAACCCTGAAGATTATAATGATACAGATTTAAAGCACTATAAAAGTTTATTAAATAGTACAGAAGTTCATCTGGATTCCAAAGGTCGTCTTAAAGGTGCAACTGGGAAAAAATATCATCATATTATCAAACCGCTATTTAAACCTACCGATGAAACAACAAAGAAATCGCCACCGAAAACTCGATCTACTGCATTAAAGAGACAACCTTTCGAAGGTCTTGTTCGTTTAGCAAAAACGACTCGTTCATCATCGATGACAACGTCTCCTCGAACATCGTTATCTTCACCATCTAGCTCCAAAGGGTCAGGGCTCGTCGATAATTCTCATTTGATCTACAACGATAATCCTATTGAATATGTATATTGGGATGATCCAAACGAACTATGCGACAGACTCAAATTGCTGGTTGCTTCCCAAGAAGCAGGAAACACATCCCACAATAACGAAATTGTTGCCATTATCAACGAATTACGTGAAGCAGATATTATATATTAATGTTTGGATTATTGGAACATCATTTCCAACATGAGTGTTGACAAGTTTGGTCGTCATCATTACCGTTCTAATGAACAAGTTGTTAAAAAGCTACGTGAAGGCTTAAAGCAATCCATTTTGGATTTACAAAACCAGATACATGAAGTACATAAAGACATTACACGAGATCCTCCTGTAGCAGGTAATCATCTTTCCAATAAGAAATATGTAGATGACAGCATTGTTCGTGCGAAAACTTTTCTAAGAAAAGAGATTAATTTGATACAAAAAAATAGAATTCAAAAAGATACTCAACTCGAACAAAAAATCTCAAACTCCATTAGTAAAATAGAAGTTAATTTAAGTAAAAAAGTTAACGAGTTGTCTGATGAGAATAAAATGACTGCTTCGAAAATATCTGATTTATCAAAACAAATGCATGAATTTAAAAATGATCTTGATATATTTAAACAAGAAATGACGAAGAATATTACAGATGCCGCCAACCAAAATGCACAAATTATGATGAAAACGTTGGAAATAGAAAAAAAGATTAAAACGGCGGATCTTAATTCACATGATTTAGATGAGCGTCTTAATGTAATGGAAGATTACCTCTTACATAATAAAGCCAACGGAACAACGAATTAGCGTTAGTTCAAAGAATCGAATCGTTGGAAGCTAGACATGGCATTTAGCGAGGAGAAGATACAACTAGTTAACGAGCTACACAAGCCTGCACGAAAAAATTATCCTCGTCGACGAACAATCATTAAAGGACTAGACGATTTGTGGCAAATGGACCTTGCTGAGATGAGACCTTATGCCAGTCAAAATAAATCTTACAAGCTCATTCTTGTTGTAATTGATTGTTTTTCAAAGTTTGTGTGGACTCGACCATTAAAGACGAAAACAGGGGAGGAAATTACTCGAACATTTTCGGATATTCTCGCTCATACTCGACGATGTCCGAAAAATTTACAAACAGACCAAGGCACAGAATTTTTTAATTCCAAGTTTCAAAATCTCATGAAAAAGCATAGTATTAATCACTATAATACCTTTAGTGTTAAAAAAGCAGCCATATGTGAACGAGTTATTCGAACATTGAAGGAAAAACTTTACAAGTATTTCAGTCTTAATGGAACTTACAAATGGATTGATATCTTGCCTCAAATTACAAAAGAGTACAACAACACGAAACACAGCAAAATTCGACTTAGACCTATTGATGTTAATAAATCTAACGAAAATGAAATTTTACGAAAATATTATACTCACTTGAAAATTGCCGGTCCAAGAAAATTGAAAGTTGGTGACGTGGTTCGCATTAGTAAAAATAAACACATTTTCGATAAGGGATATAAACCGAATTGGACAACAGAACTGTTTAAAATTACTGAAATTAAAATAACGAATCCCACAACATACTTGATTGAAGATATAACTGGAGCGCCTATCAAAGGAGCATTCTACGAAGAAGAATTACAGAAAACAAAAAATAAAGACATATATTTAGTAGAGAAAGTACTGCGCAGACGTGGAAATAAGATGTATGTTCAATGGTTGGGATTCGATAGTAGCCATAATAGTTGGATTAACGTTAAAGATATCATTTAGGATCTACTTTTACATACACCGCGTCGATATACACTAAATGAGTGGGGGGTGACAAAAAGTATAAATTTCATAAATGCTGCAAGCTCATGCCCAGTTGTTCCTGCCAGTTCATCAATATGAGTTCTCAAGATAGTGGTTATAGTTCATCAGACGATATGGTGGTAGCTGCTGCTTCACCATCAGATGATATCGATTATTATGCTGAATTAGATGGAGTTTTGGCGACATTCGAAGAAGCAGCCAAAAATGAACCATATTATTTACTAGAAGCATCCTTTCCGCTTGACAAGTGTATAATCAAAGTTGGCCTTTCTCCAGCTCGTCATTTCTCATCAGCCATTATTTTGTGTCAGCACAACAAGAATGCAAGAATTAGTTTAAACACGTTCGAGTGGGATGATATAATCGGAATTTTTAAGCAGAAGATTTGCGATTTCTTTAACAGCACCTCTCAAGATGATTACAATCCTATCGAGTTTCAGTGTGGAGACTATTGTAAAATTAAACAAATAGTGTATGATTCAACCAAGTTCCTTGTTATTGAAAAGCATGGTCTGGAATACTATCTAGATGAAAGGGATGTCAACCAAATCCTAGAAGTAAACAGCAGTCTGGTGTGTCATCGTGTATCGTTATTGGATAATTTACACTTTCATGCTTATTATAGAAATGTTATCGATTTGATACAATCAAACTTTTGCAGCAGAAGCAGTTTATATGGACCACTTGAAGCTTTAACTGCGTTTTGCGAAATTTCCACAGACACTTTGTTAAGTAATGCTTTAAGAGAATATTTATATTATTATAAAATTAAAGTTGTAAATGATTTTATGTAATAATCAAAATAAATGCTATTTATGCAAACATGTCTTTTTTATTTTCACGTTGAATGTCTCACAACGCTGGAAAAGATAAGCTGAGACTTAAAATTACAGGAAAACAATGTATATTTTTTAGAGTTTTTATTTTCTACTTATAATAATTACAAATGTTGATTTTCACTAAATTACAATTATCATTCTACATATTCATTTAACAAATAGCCAATCCATTTTCGTGTGGAGATTGATAAAGCTATAAAAAAATTGGTTATGTTTTCATTTATTAATTTTTGTTTTTACTCAATCATTGTGGTTTCATAATGACCCCAAGGTAAAGTGTCATGAGAATTTTGTTGCAAGTAACGTTTATCGTCATACGGACTTAATGCAATTTTTTCTTGTGTTATTGTAAAAAGATCATGGGCGTAGGAACGAAACGTTGATTGGGAAACACTTTTAGTTGTAAATTCGTTTAAACACTTAACATAATCATCGAAAGTAATGTCATTTTTTACCGTTGAATATTTTACACCCTTAGATTTTTTTGTGACGCCTAAATTATTTGCAAGTCTTTCAATATTTGCATCATCCATATTATTCTTGTATTTATCCCACAATGCATTTCGATCCTCATCCGTCGTACTAATCTTAAACGAATACATTTTAGATCTAAGTCCGACAAAATGAGTCATAATGCGACCGTTTGCCTCATCTTTCATCATTCCGAGAACTTTTTTGTTGACTTGAGGTATTCCATAAATATTATTCTCAGAATAGTCTGATGTATCGAATTTGGATAAATTTGCTTTAATAACATCTCTGTAAACGTCATCACATTTTAATTCATAGATAAAACTATCAGTGTCCCCATACATTAGCTTACAATTTTCAACTCCCATATATGGCAGCATAAAGTTATAATGAAAATCGTACATACACACTTTGGATATATCTAAAATTGACATGCCGATGTACAATGGTTTGTTGAAAATGAGCTCTGTTTTGTTAAGTTCGATTGCCATTAAATTTTCATTAAACACAGTTCTATTATGAAATCTTGGACTAGCAATCAAATTTTTCGCTCCATATCTTCCATCCCATTTTGATACAAGTTTTACAATGCGATGTTTCCTAATGTTTTCCATCGTTTTACCAAATATGGCGTTGTTGGCTAACTTGTACAAGTCTTTTTCAAATGCTGTAGTTGCTGCAGTTCGCAATTTTGTATTAAGATCGATATATGGCTTAAGCCAAGCGCTCTGTTTGAATTTCAACACTTTATGGATTTTTGTTAGTTTGAGTCCTGCATTCAGAGCTTGTTTTAGATTGCGATAATGCAAAGTGTACTCTTTTTTATGGTACAAGGTGGTCATAAGTTTTGGAAGCTTACTTCTTGGTGGCACACGATGTTCGCAACAAAACGGTAAATCTCGATGTAAGTCATGCAAGTGTTCTGGGTATTCCAAATCCACTTGTAGTATGTATCCTGTATCTCCATCGTCAGCAATGGAAAGGACATCAATATTGGTATCGACCCACTCGAAACCCCCATATGGTAAGAATTGAGACATTGCCCAACCATACAAATTGTTGACATCTAAATATAGCACATATTTACTAGGCTTTGATGGATCATAATTATGCATGTATTTGTTATTTGCCTCAGAATACCGATTACTTACTTGACTTATACCACCTCGGATAGCTTTCTCAATAAACATGATTTTATCGATATCATTCAGCAGTTCAAGTTTACATCCAGTATATTTAAGCATTGCATCCCAAGAAAATCCAGGCATGGTATAGTACCATGCAGGATCAAGACTGTATGTACTTCGACATTTTTGTCGAAAATTTTCAAAAATGCAAGTCAGTAACATAATATCAGTTTTCATGTACAACATACTATATTCCAAAATATTTTTAATACCGAATGACTGCCAAACATTCTGAGCATGATGATACATATTTTTGGAGATGTGTTCACCCGATAATGAGCTGTAAAATTTATCAATTGATGGTAGTTGCGTTTCATTCAATTTATTGAAAGACTCAATATATTCGTATGGGAATATGCCTTTTCGTTTCAATAATTCCATTTGTTCGGGAGTGGTATTTGGAAATTCGCTAGCTAAATATCTTAAATCCTCAGGTTGCAATGTGGCAGCCAACTTGTCCAATGATGAATTTAAAAATCTCAGTGAATCAACGAACCTCAACTTAATACTGACCTCAGAATCGTATATTGTAAATGAAATATACTTTTCCTTATTTATTGGTAGTAAGCTGATACTACCATTTTTCGCAAGATCTCTAATCATCATATGCGAATCGTAACCGCTAAGATTATGAAAAAAAATTGGGACAACGAAAAGTTTTTTGAAATTTAAGTTACACACTTGGTGTGCGAGTCCTCGAAAATCTCCGGTAAAATGATCATGATCACGAACAATTACATCCTTATCTGAAAACGTTTTTTCGCAAATGTGACAATTAGATGCATTAAAACTGGGTGTTACATTCATAGGTACAATATCTTTAATTTTTCCTTGCACAAATGCCGCCAACAACGTCATTTCCTTGGCAAACCACTCCATGCAATCTTCACCTGCGTAACTTCGGTAAAACGACAGAGATTCATCGTAAGAGCATTTTAAGTAATAACCTGCACTAAAGGCTTTATGCTGCTGATACTTAATTGTTTTGCATTTTAATGGACTGTTTTTAACTTTGTTCAACATTGACTCAAAATCGGCATAGACTACAAAAGGAGTTGTTTGTTTATAAATATGATTTTTAAATTCAACATTCTGATATGATGGAAAAGAAACTTTACATTCATTAATTTTCTCACAGTATTTTGCATGATCATTTAATCTGTCAAAACTACTAAAATAATTCAAACACCTATCACATAAAAATTTTTTATTACGGTTCTTACTTAACTGCCTGGACATAAGTCGAGACATATCTTTAATCATGCAATAATGATACTTAATTTCTACAGATTCATCGTGAGCCATAGGTGCTTCGTAGTCATTCAATTTTGGAAAATATTTATCTTGTACAATCAATAAATTTACATGTTTAGTTAATTTGGTTTTGCATAGCCTTACCGGCGTTGTTACGTAAAATGTTCTCTCTTTAGCAAACATTCATTTCTAACCCGTACACGTTTACAGAAATATTATTTAACTTTTCAAATTTTGAAATACCCTTTATAGTCATAGGTGTCTCTAGCCCATCGATATTTAAGACAGTCGCATAATGTGGAGATGAAGATGTACGATCTGAACTGCATTTAGCTGGATAAATCGCTGAAACTATGCTCCAAAAAAAGCATGCTTCATCATCGTTTTTGATATTAATACATGCGTGCTTCTTTTGGATTTGTTCTGGTAGTCTAATGAACGACGAAGCTCCATTTCCCACTTCATATTTATTTATATTGACTTCTAAAGAAACTATTTTTTTCAAAGCCCACCCTGATCCCGTTTCTTCAAATTCCGATAGCTTAGACATTAATTTATCGATT